>NW_024070198.1:35585458-35874518 GCF_014754425.2 Oryx dammah | reverse complement strand
TGCAGAGTACATCATGAGAAATGCTGGACTGGAAGAAACACAAGCTGGAATCAAGATTGCTGGGAGAAATACCAATAACCTCAGATATGCAGATGATACCACCCTTATGGCAGAAAGTGAAGAGGAACTAAAAAGCCTCCTGATGAAAGTGAAAGAGGAGAGTGAAGAAGTTGGCTTAAAGCTCAACATTCAGAAAACGAAGATCATGGCATCTGGTCCCATCACTTCATGGGAAATAGATGGGGAAACAGTAGAAACAGTGTCAGACTTTATTTTGGGGGGCTCCCAAATCACTGCAAATGGTGATTGCAGCCATGAAATTGACGCTTACTCCTTGGAAGGAAAGTTATGACCAACCTAGATAGCATATTCAAAAGCAGAGATTACTTTGCCAACTAAGGTCCGTCTAGTCAAGGCTATGGTTTTTCTTGTGGTCATGTATGGATGTGAGAGTTGGACTGTGAAGAAAGCTGAGCACCGAAGAATTGATGCTTTTGAACTGTGCTGTTGGAGAAGACTCTTGAGAGTCCCTTGGACTGCAAGGAGTCCATTCTGAAGGAGATTACCCCTGGGATTTCTTTGGAAGGAATGATGCTAAAGCTGAAACTCTAGTACTTTGGCCACCTCATGCGAAGAGTTGAGTCATTGGAAAAGACTCTGATGCTGAGAGGGATTGGGGGCAGGAGGAGAAGGGGACGACCGAGGATGAGATGGCTGGATGGCATCACTGACTCGATGGACGTGAGTCTGAGTGAACTCCAGGTGATGGTGATGGACAGGGAGGCCTGGCGTGCTGCGATTCATGGGGTCGCAAAGAGTTGGACACGACTGAGCGAGCGACTGAACTGAACTGAACTGAAAGGCTGTCTTTTCACCTTGCTTAGAGTTTCTTCATTGTGCAAAAGCTTTTAAGTTTAATTAGGTCCCATTTGTTTATTTTTGCTTTTATTTCCATTACTCTGGGAGGTGGGTCATAGAGGAACCTGCTATGATTTATGTCAGAGAGTGTTTTGCCTATGTTTTCCTCTAGTTTTATAGTTTCTGGTCTTACATTTAGATCTTTAGTCCATTTTGAGCTTATTTTTGTGTATGATGTTAGAAAGTGTTCTAGTTTCATTCTTTTACAAGTGGTTAATCAGTTTTCCCAGCCCCACTTGTTAAAGAGATTGTCTTTTCTCCATTGTATATTCTTGCCTCCTTTGTCAAAGATAAGGTGTCCATAGGTCCATGGATTTATCTCTTGGCTTTCTATTTTGTTCCATTGATCTATATTTTTGTCTTTGTGCCAGTACCATACTGTCTAAATGACTGTAGCTTTGTAGTATAGTCTGAAGTCAGGTAGGTTGATTCCTCCAGTTCCATTCTTCTTTCTAAAGATTACTTTGGCTATTCAAGGCTTTTTGTATTTCCATACATATTGTGAAATTATTCGTTCTAGTTCTCGGAAAAATACTGTTGGTAACTTGATAGGGATTGTGTTGAATCTATAGATTGCTTTGGTTCGTATACTTATTTTCACTATATTGATTCTTCTGATCCATGAACATGGTATATTCTTCCATCTATTTGTGTCACCTTTGATTTCTTTCATCAGTGTTTTATAGTTTTCTTTACATAGGTCTTTTGTTTCTTTAGGTAGATTTATTCTTAAGTATTTTATTCTTTTCATTGCAATGGTGAATGGAATTGTTTCCTTAATTTCTCTTTCTTTTTTCTCATTGTTAGTGCATAGGAATGCAAGGGATTTCTGTGTGTTAATTTTATATCCTGCAACTTTACTATGTTCATTGATTAGCTCTAGCAATTTTCTGGTGGTGTCTTTAGGGTTTTCTATGTAGAGGATCTTGTCATCTGCAAACAGTGAGAGTTTAACTTCTTTTTTTCCAATCTGAATTCCTTTGATTATTTTTTCTGCTCTGATTGCTGTGGCTAAAACTTCCAAAACTATGTTGAATAGTAGTGATGAGAGTGGGCACCCTTGTCTTGTTCCTGACTTTAGGGGAAACGCTTTCAATTTTTCACCATTGAAGATAATGTTTGCTGGGGGTTTATCATATATGGCTTTTAGTATGTTGAGGTATGTTCCTTCTATGCCTGCTTTCTGGAGGTTTTTTTTTTTTTTAATCATAAATGGATGTTGAATTTTGTCAAAGGCTTTCTTTGCATCTATTGAGATAATCATATGATTTTATCTTTCAATTTGTTAATCTGATGTATCACATTGATTGATTTGCGAATATTGAAGAATCCTTGCATCCCTGGGATAAAGCCCACTTGGTCATGATATATGATCTTTTTAATATATTGTTGGATTCTGTTTGCTAGAATTTTGTTAAGGATTTTTGCATCTATGTTCATCAGTGATATTGACCTGTAGTTTTCTTTTTTTGTGTCTGGTTTTGGTATTAGGGTGATGGTGGCCTCGTAGAATGAGTTTGGCAGTTTACCTCCCTCTGAAATTTTCTGGAAGAGTTTGAGTAGGATAAGTGTTAGCTATTCTCTGAATTTTTGGTAGAATTCACCTGTGAAGCCATCTGGTCCTGGGCTTTTGTTTGTTGGAAAATTTTTGATTACAGTTTTGATTTCCATGCTTGTGATGGGTCTATTAAGATTTTCTCTTGCTTTCTGGTTCGATTTTGGAAGGCTATACTTTTCTAAAAATTCATCCATTTCTTCCAAGTTGTCCATTTTATTGGCATGTAGTTGCTGGTAGTAGTCTCTTCTGATCTTTTGTATTTCTGTGTCATCTGTTGTGATTTCTCCACTTTCATTCCTAATTTTGTTGATTTGCTTCTTCTCCCTTTTTTTCTTGATTAGTCTGGCTAATGGTTAGTCTATTTTATTTATCTTCTCAAAGAACCAGCTTTTGGCTTTGTTGATTTTTGCTATGGTCTCCTTTGTTTCTTTTTCATTTATTTATGCCCTAATTTTTTTGATTTCTTTCCTTTTACTAACCCTGGAGTTCTCCATTTCTTCTTTTTCTAGTTGCTTTAGGTATAAAGTTAGGTTATTTATTTGATTTTTCTCTTGTTTCTTGAGGTAAGCTTGTATTGCTATGAACCTTCCCCTTAGCACTGCTTTTACTGAATCCCATAGGTTTTGGGTTGTTGTTTTTTCATTTTCATTCATTTCTATGCATATTTTGATTTCTTTTTTGATTTCTTCTATGATTTGTTGGTTATCCAGAAGCATGTTGTCTAGACTCCATATGTTTATATTTTTAAGTTTTTTTTTTTCCTGTATTGACATCTAATCTTACCACATTGTGATCAGAAAAGATGCTTGAAATGATTTCAATTTTTTTGAATTTACCAAGGCTAGATTAATGGTCCAGGATGTGATCTATCCTGGAGAAGTTTCCGTATGCACTTGAGAAAAAGGTGAAATTCATTGTTTTGGGGTGAAATGTCCTATAGATATAAGTTAGGTCTAACTGGTCCATTGTATCATTTAAAGTTTGTGTTTCCTTGTTAATTTTCTGTTTAGTTGATCTATCCATAGTTGTGAGTGGGGTATTAAAGTCTCCCACTATTATTGTGTTACTGTTAATTTCCCCTTTCATACTTGTTAGCATTTGCCTTACATATTGCGGTGCTCCTATGTTGGATGCATATATATTTATGATTGTTATATCTTCTTCTTGGATTGATCCTTTGATTGTTATGTAGTGTCCTTCTTTGTCTCTTTTCACGGCCTTTATTTAAAAGTCTATTTTATCTGATATGAGTTTTGCTACTCCTGCTTTCTTTTGGTCTCCTTTTGTGTGAAATATCTTTTTCCAGCCCTTCAGTTTCAGTCTGTATGTGTCCCTTGTTTTGAGATGGGTCTCTTGTAGACAGCATATATAGGGATCTTTTTTTTTTTTGTATCCATTCAACCAGTCTTTGTCTTTTGGTTGGGGCATTCAACCCATTTGCATTTAGGGTAATTATCAATAAGTATGATCCCATTGCCATTTACTTTGTTGTTTGGGGTTCGAGTTTATACACCTTTTCTGTGTTTCCTGTCTAGAGAAGATCCTTTAGCATTTATTGAAGAGCTGGTTTGGTGACGCTGAATTCTCTCAGCTTTTGCTTGTCTGTAAACTCTTGATTTCTCCTTCATACTTGAATGAGTTCCTTGTTGGGTACAGTAATCTGGGTTGCAGGTTTTTCTCTTTCATCACTTTAATTATGTCCTGCCATTCTCTCCTTGCCTGAAGAGTTTCTATTGAAAGATCAGCTGTTATCCTTATGGGAATCCCCTTGTGTGTTATTTGTTGCTTTTCCCTTGCTGCTTTTAATATTTGCTCTTTGTGTTCAATCTTCATTAATTTGATTAACATGTGTTTTGGGGTGTTTCACCTTGGGTTTATCCTCTTTGAGACCCTCTGGGTTTCTTGGACTTGGGTGGCTATTTCCTTCCCCATTTTAGGGAAGTTTTCAACTATTACCTCTTCAAGTATTTTTTCATTGCTTTCTTTTTGTTTTCTTCTTCTGGGACGCCTATGATTTGAATGTTGGGAGGTTTAACATGTCCCAGAGGTCTCTGAGGTTGTCCTCATTTCTTTTAATTCTTTTTTCTTTTTTCGTCTCTGCTTCATTTATGTCCACCATTCCATCTTCCACCTCACTTATCCTGTCTTCTGCCTCAGCTATTCTATTGTTTGTTCCCAGAATGCTTTTGATCTCAGTTATTGCATTATTCATTATTGATTGACTCTTTTTTAATTTCTTCTAGGTCCTTGTTAAACACTTCTTGCATCTTCTCAGTCCTTGTCTCTAGTCTATTTATCTGTAACTCCATTTTGTTTTCAAGATTTTGGATCATCTTTACTATCATTATTCTGAATTCTTTTTCAGATATACTCCCTATCTCAGTTGGGCCTACGTTTTGTGCCCACCACCACCACCACCACCCCCGCCCCACCCCACCCCAGGTCCAAGGAGCTCAGGCAACCAGTGTGCTTGGTGAGCACACTCTCCCAGGTGTGCAGTGTCTTATCACCTCCCTGCTCCCAGCTGCTCAGTTTCCTGGGTGCACCGCAAGAGCACCATCTCAGGGGTGCCATGTGTCTTCTCTGGGGGCCTCATCTCAGGTTGCAACCCTCCTGGCAAATGTCAACCATCCAGGATCCCAGTAAGACTTGGTTAGCAACTGAGAGCCTGCTCACAGTTTGGTGGAGGATGCCATCTCTGGGGCTGAGATTGCCTCCCACCTTCCGGCTCTGGCTGTTGCCCCCCTGCCTCTCTGCCTCCAGTGGGGTGATGGGCCTGTCCGCAGCCAGCTAGCTCTCCTTTGGTATTCACTCAATCCTTTGTTCTGTGAGCCAGGCAGGCTGTGCCTTAGGTGAGAGCTTTTTGCAGGAAAGTTCTCTCTCTCTCTCTCTCTCTTTTTTTTTTCTCTCTCTCTCTCTCTCTCTGGCTGTCCCACAGTTTGGGTTGCTATCTCAAGTTAGCTCCTTCAGATTGTCTTCAGGGCATTCAGGCCCAATCCTTACCCTAAGCATGCAACTCACACCTTCCCCACTTGCTGGTGGCAGACATGAGCGTCTGGGCTATTTCTCTGCTGGGAGTTGTGGTTAAGGCATGTATTCTGTGCGTTTTGTTTTGTTTTGTTTCCCGGTTATGTTGCCCTCTGAGATTCCAAAACTCCCCACAGATCCGCTGGTGAGAGGGTTTCCTAGTGTTTGGAAACTTCTCCTCCTTCGTGACTCCATCCCTGGGATGGGTCCCTGTCCCCATCTCTTTTGTCTCTCTTTTTGTCTTTTATATTTTGTCCTACCTCCTTTCAAAGAGAATGGGCTGTCTTCCTGGGTGCCTGGTGTCCTCTGCCAGCATTCAGAAGTTGTTCTGTAGAAGTTGCTCAGCATTCAAATGATCTTTTGATGAATTTGTGGGGGAGAAAGTGGTCTCCCTGTCCTATTCCTCTGCCATCTTAGGGCTGCTGCCAAGTGTTGAGTTTTAAGCCAGCTTTTTCACTCTCCTCTTTCACTTTCATGAAGAGGCACTTTAGTTCTTCGCTTTCTGCCACAAGGATGGTGTCATCTGTGTATCTGTGGTTATTGATATTTCTCCCAGCAATCTTGATTCCAGCTTGTGCTTCTTCCAACCCAGAGTTTCTCATGATGTATCCTGCTGCTGCTGCTACTAAGTTGCTTCAGTCGTTTCCGACTCTGTGTGACCCCATAGACAGCAGCCCACCAGGCTCCCCCGTCCCTGGGATTCTCCAGGCAAGAACACTGGAGTGGGTTGCCATCTCCTTCTCCAATGCATGAAAGTGAAAAGGGAAAGTGAAGTCGCTCAGCCGTGTCCGACTCTTAGCGACCCCATGGACTGCAGCCTACCAGGCTCGTCCGTCCATGGGATTTTCCAGGCAAGAGTACTGGAGTGGGGTGCCATTGCCTTCTCCCTCTGCATATAAGTTAAATAAGCAGGGTGACAATATGCAGCCTTGACATACTCCCTTCCCAATTTGGAATCAGTCTGTTGTTCCATGTCCAGTTCTAACTGTTGCTTCTTGACCTGCATACAGATTTCTCAGGAGGCAGGTCAGGCGGTCTCGTATTCCCATCTCTTGGAGAATTTTCTACAGTTTGTTGTGATCCACACAGTCAAAGGCTTTGGCATAGTCAATAAAGCAGAAGTAGATGGATCCACACAGTCAAAGGCTTTGGCATAGTCAATAAAGCAGAAACAGATGTTTTTCTGAAACTCTCTTGCTTTTTCCATGATTCAGCACATGTCGGCAATTTGATGTTTGGTTCCTCTGCCTTTTCTACATCCAGCTTGAACATCTGCAAGTTCATGGTTCATGTACTGTTGGCACCTGGCTTGGAAAAATTTTAACATTACTTTGCTGGCATGTGAGATGACTGCAATTGTGCAGTAGTTTGAACATTCTATGGCATTGCCTTTCTTTAGGATTGGAATGAAAACTGACTTTTTCCAGTCCTGTGGCCACTGCTGAGTTTTCCAAATTTGCTGGCATATTGAGTGCAGCACTTTCACAGCATCATCTTTTAGGATTTGAAATAGCTCAACTGGAATTCTATCACTTGTATTAGCTTTGTTCATAGTGATGCTTCCTAAGACCCACTTGACTTCACATTCTAGGATGCCTGGCTTTAGGTGAGTGATCATACCATCGTGGTTATCTGGGTCATGAAGATCTTCTTTGTATAGTTCTTCTGTGTTACTCCAGGTATCTCTTGACTTCCTACTTTTGCATTCCAGTCCCCTATGATGAAAAGGACACCTTTCTTGGGTGTTAGTTCTAGAAGGTCTTGTAGGTCTTCAGGGAAGACCATTCAACTTCAGCTTCTTCAGCATTACTGGTCGGGGCATAGACTTGGATTACTGTGATATTGAATGGTTTGCCTTGGAAACGAAATCATTCTGTTGTTTTTGAGATTGTACCCAAGAACTGCATTTGTACTTTCTTGTTGACTATGATGGCTACTCCATTCCTCTAAGGGATTCTTGCCCACGGTAGTAGATACAATGGTCATCTGAATTAAATTCACCCATTCCAATCCATTTTAGTTCACTGATTCCTAAAATGTCAATATTCACTCTTGCCCTCTCCTGTTTGACTACTTCCAATTTAGCTTGATTCACGGACCTAACATTCCAGGTTCCTATGCAATATTGTTCCTTACAGCATCAGACTTTACTTCCATCACCAGTCACATCCACAACTGGGTGTTGTTTTTTTTTTTTTTGCTCTGGCTCCTTCTCTTCATTCTTTCTGGAATTATGGCTCCACTCTTCTCCAGTAGCACATCGGGCACCTACTGACCTGGGGAGTTCATTTCAGTGTCATAGGTTTTTGCCTTTTATACGGTTCATGGGGTTCTCAAGGCAAGAATACTGAAGTGGTTTGCCATTCCCTTCTCTGGCAGACCATGTTTTTTAAAAAATTAAGGAATACCAGGACCGAAATCTGGGGCATACCTGGTGGCTGGGGCTTCCCTGGTGGCTCAGATGGTAAGTAATTTGCCTGTAATGCAAGAGACCTGCTTTTAATCCCTGGGTCGGGAAGATCCCCTGAAGAAGGGCATGGCAACCCACTCCAGTATTTTCACCTCAAGAATCCCATGGACAGAGGAGCCTGGTGGGCTACAGTCCATGAGGTCACAAAGAGTCAGACATGACTGAGCAACTAACACTTTCAGGACCAAAACCACTTTGTGCAACAGCCCTCATCTTAATTTCACTCACGGAACCAAATAGTGCCAATATTGAAGTCACTAGCTAATTCATTTGGCACTGACCTTTAAAAATGACTTGAGCAATAAAACGAAAACAAAAACCAACAATCCAATGGCAGAAATAACAAAATTAAACAAAGGCAATTAAAAGATTGTCTAATAGTATGTATCTAATTCTTCTACAACTTCATGATTAAGATCATCAAGTTCAGTATGCAAATCAAACTCCTTTTGTTGAAACAGTTCCGCGTTGCAATTCTTTCCCTTAATCTTTATCCTTTCTGTTTCTCCCTAGCCTATAATTTCTGGAGCGTCATCTGTCAGGGGAGCGAGAGGTGATTTTACTGCATAGCAAATTATCATTATTAGCACAAGCTGCATCCTTAATGAGCTCACTCTTGCCGCTAAAAACAATTCTATTACCTTATGAGACAAAATCCCTTGGATCTGGAAATTGCTGAAGAAACGGAGGGTATGGGTTCGTATGTTTTCTTATGACAATGGGGCCTTTTGTGGGGACCATTTGAATTATGTGGCAGTTAAAGTGCTCCTTTGGGGCCTCTTCTCTTTCTTTCTGTGGGAGAATTGACAGTTTCTCTGTAGTCTGGATGTTGGGAGGGGATGCCTGGGTTTCCTGTCCCCGTCCCATGACTGGTGGCTCTAAACAGGATCTCAGCTATGGCTTTAACCTTGTTCCAGCATGGCTGCAAAGCATGTAGCCAGGAGTCAGAGGCTCCTTGAGTTCAGATCTCAACTCTGTTCCCCCACCCCCACCCTCCGGCTGTGTAACTCTGGATATTTTCCTTAATCTCCGGGCTTCATATTTCTATCTAAAAAAACTAATGATTTATTTATTTTTTGGCGGTACTGGGTCTTCATTGCTGTGTGGGATATTCTCTAGTTTCAGTGAGTACTTGCAATGTGCTGGCTTCTCATTGCAGTGGCTTCTCTTGTTGCTGAGAACTTGGGCTTCAGTGTTTGTGGCATGAGGGCTCAGTGGCTGCCAACCCTAGGCTCTAGAGCACAGGTTCAATAGATTTGGCCCACGGGTTTAGTTGCCTTGTGGCATGTCAGATCTTCCCGGACCAGGATCAAACCTGTGTCTCCTGCATCAGCTGGCAGATTCTTTACCGCTGAGCCACCAGGGAAGCCCAGATTTCTATTTTGATAGAAACAGAAGATAACAGAAGAGCCAACCCAATTTCATGAATTTGAAGAGATTAGATATATAAATCTGAGCCACCTATGCTCAGTAAATATTATCCCTTATCTTTGGGGTAAAGGAACCTGGGGTACACTGCTAGAGCTGACATGGATTGAGGGTGGGCAAGTGATGAGTCCACATACTGGGTTCTCAATGGAAGAGGGTTCAGAACCTAGGGCTCCTGGCGCCTAGTGAAGTGCTCTTTTTACTGCTGTACTTTTCTTCCAGGCATTCTAACCCTGCGAGGCAAGCAGAACAGGTGTGATTGGCCAAAAATAAAACAGCAACAACCACCCCATTAATATGCTTGCTCATGTCAGATTCTGGTCCTTTACCTGGAATAGCTTATTTAATTAGTATTGTTGTTGTTTAGTTGCTCAGTCAGACTCTTCGTTACCCCAGTGGACTGTAGCCTGCCAGGCTACCCTGTCCATGGGATTTCCCAGGCAAGAATACTTAAGTGGGTTGCCATTTCCTCCTCCAGGGGATCTTCCCGACCCAGGGATCGAACCCCATTTCCTGCACTGGCAGCACTGGCAGGTGGGTTCTTTACTATTGAGCCACGAGGGAAGCTCTTAATTAATACTACTTAGTATATAGACTTTCATTTAACAGATGAGGAAACTGAGGCACACAGAGGTTAAACAATTCACTCAGGGCCATTTTTCCCAGGGAAAAATGCTGGTGGCTGTTCAAAGGCAGCTGATCCATCCCCGATAAAAGTCGCATGTCAGTATTTGGATTCAAACTGAGCTTGTCTGGATTCTCCAAAGACTGAGAAGAAGCATGTGCCTGTCCCCCCTTTCCTGACTGGCATAGGGAACCATCAGGAACAGGCACCAGGTACTCCATTACCTAGAGGAGCTGGCCACCCAGCTCCAGGGTCCTCAGACCTTGTTTCTCGTTTGTGTTCCCTTGAAGGTCACACCAAAGGCAGCTTTCCCCAGGTCTCTCTTGTCTGCCTTGGACACGCCCCACTGCCTTCCACACTCCCAGACTCCAGCTTCAGTTGACCTCAAATCACTCCTATTTGCTTAAGCTCAACCCAATTTTGGCAGGTGTTCTTAAATTGGTTTAAGAGCATTTCAGACTAATTTTATGATTTGTGTGCACATTTATCATATCTGCAACCTTGTAACATTTTATTTCCCTTGGGTGTCCTTTTCCTCCTTTTACCTACTTTTGAACATTTTGAAGACCAGTGTCTTGGAGAAGGAAACGGCAACCCACTCCAGTATTCTTGCCTGAAGAATCCCACAGACAGAAGAGCCTGGTGTGCCACAAAGAGTCAGACAGACTGAGCAACTACTACTACTACTAACCAGTGTCTGAAAAACCTTTCTATGAGGTTTATGGCCATGAATGTAGTATTTTGTCTGGTGCTACCCTCAGCCTCCTGCTCTGAGGGTACTCATCCTTTCAATGAGCAAAAATCACTGCAGCCCTTCCTTCTAAACCTGGGGGCTGAATACTTTTTTCTGTAAAGGGCCAGATAGTCAATATTTTAGGCCATATGTTCTCTACTGCAACTATTCAGTTCTGCTGTTTGCACAGGAAAGTCGAGATAGACAATATGTAAATGTATGTGTGGCTGTGTTCCAATAAAACTTTATTTATAGACACTGAAATGTTAATTCCATATCGTTTTCATGTATCAGGAAAAATTACTCTTTTGAATTAAAAGAAATTTTAAATGTGAAAACCATTCATAGCTAGCGGGCTGTACAAAACCAGGTGGCCCGTGGCCCCAAGTCACTGACCCCTGCTCTAAACCAGACCTTAACCCAAAGGTTTGGTGCTAGTCAGGATTAAGTTGTAAGTTCTTTCTTTAGTAGGCAGGATAGGTCAAGCAAGTGCCCTTCTGAGAAAGAGATCCCTTAGGAGAATCACAGATTGACCCCCTTGTGCCCCAGAAAACACAAATTCAAACTCACGCCCAAGAGGGAGAGGACGGGGGTGATATCAATCTCAGATTAGTCAGGAGAAGGCTTGTGGTTGCTTGAGAGAAAAGGTAGAAATAAAAACCTGTAGAGGTTTTTCATACCCTGCATTAAAGTTAAAATCTAATTTAGATGAAAATGGATGCATAGAAATTAACCATGCATGCGAGGCTTTCGTCGTTAGGCTGTGTACCCTGTAACGATAGCTTTACCAAATTTATTCCCTTGGCTTGAAAATAAAGATGCTTTTTGAAATTTGATTTTGTTGTTTTACAAAGCATTTTAGCTTTGTGAATCGTGCAAACTCCATTTCTGATCTGCCTCAAACAAAAACAGAGCATTAAAGTGTTTAAGATTCAATCAAAGGCTCGCTGCAAGCGGCACAGTATTAAAATAACAGAAAAATCAATTCAATTTTTATTTGGAACATGATTTGTCACAAATAGCATTCTAATAGATAACACTGATTATACGGTAGCAAACGTAA
Source organism: Oryx dammah (assembly GCF_014754425.2). Classification (NCBI taxonomy): domain Eukaryota; kingdom Metazoa; phylum Chordata; class Mammalia; order Artiodactyla; family Bovidae; genus Oryx; species Oryx dammah. The sequence continues at coordinate 35,862,696 of NW_024070198.1, read as the reverse complement.
TTTATATATACCGAGGTCTGTGCCTTTGTCAGAGTCATCATTAAGGAATTTGACACGTATGCAGGAGAACAATAAATGTCAACTGAAATGTATACCAGTTAGATATAAATGGGATGCTGAAATGAGTGATGCTGGCGTATGCTATACTTACAAGTAATAATACACGGTCTAAAGTAGCTTGCGTTTTCAAACAAGAACTCTTTTTATGTTGTCATTTAAAATATCTCATATTTCTGAAGGTCAGGAATAAATGGCCCTATTAGCATTAAAAGCTAGTCAAAGAAAAAGTAATTTGTTGTTCATTTAACATACCATTTTGCGAAAGAGCTTTGTAAAGTATTCACATTTTTTTCCCCCTACGGAGGCTTAGGAGACAGGATGAAAATGCTGGTTCTTAATGGAGGGCTTTGTTGCTGTTAACATCCTGGCTCAGTGAGATCTTTGTAGAATTACGATGTTTGGGCCTGCGGCGGTAAACGCTGAGAAATAGAGCTGTTTACTTAAGCGTGGTCTTGGCTGGCTCCATCAGGGTGCTGCCTGGGTGCTGGATGTGGTCATTATCAGTAGTGGGCACCAGCACAGGGCTGACAGCTGAACACTGAGGACAGGGCTGTCCGGAGCTGATGATGGAGAGTTTTGGTGCAACAGACACAGGTCCCCAAGAGTAAGAGGAGGAAGGCTCTTGCTCTGTGTCTTGGGAACAGTAACAGATAAGTCAGGGTTCAAGTCCAAATGCAGACGGGGGCCATCTTGGGGTCTTAGAAACCTTTCATCTGCGACGCCTCCTACCAGCCACAGATCCCGAACTCCAAATTATTGTAACTCCCCTCTCCTTTTTCCTCTTAAATTTGGATAAAAAGTGAAAACTACCAAAAAATAACGTTGACAACACCATTGTAATTACCACCTGGGATTAGCCAAGATAAGCCTTTTGTCATAATGCTTCAAATCCCTTTGTTAATTAAAAATATGACACCACCAATAAAGAAGGATTTTAAATAGCCTTGTTTTGATATTTTGGACCACATCTGTGGCAGAGAATGAGATGGTTAGATAGCATCAGCGACTCAGTGGGCGTGAATTTGTGCAAACTCCAGGAGATAGTGGACAGAGGAGCCTGGAGTGTGTACTACAGTCTATGTGGTCACAAAGAGTCGGGCATGACTTAGCGACTAAACGACAATAACCACATCTGCAGTGAGTAGCTGTATTTTGTGAACTGAAATGTGTATAAATGGTAACTTCTGTGTCTAGATGCTATCTTCTTGATGCTTGCCTTTCTCTTCAACAGAACATTTGGGAGATGTACTCATGGTGATATATGTGGACCCCAGCTCCTTCTCTGTTGTTACTGAAGTTGTATTTTGGGTAATTGGATGGGTGCAAATTACTTCCCTGGTGGCTCAGACGGTAAAGCATCTGCCTACAATGCGGGAGACCCAGGTTCGATCCCTGGGTTGGGAAGATTCCCTAGAGAAGGAAATGGCAACCCGTCAAGTACTCTTGCCTGGAAGATCCCATGGATGGAGGAGGCTGGTCACAAAGAGTCAAACACAACTGAGCGACTTCACTTAAATGTACTTAAAAAAAAAATTCATTTACATTCCCTCAATGACTAGTGGAGATGAATCTCAAACATTTGTGATCCAGGTATCTCTTTATGTGTTGCCTGCTTATGTCATTTTGTCCACTTTTCTATGTGGCTGGTCTTTCCTTCCTGTATTCTACACTAATCCTTTGTTGAGTCCACTTCAAATACCTTCTCTGAGGCTATGCTTGTCTTCAGTCCTGATCTTTGGTGTCTGTTACTCTTACAGAAGAGCTCAGGGCTGCCTGCCCTTCCTGCTTCGTTTATTGATTGTTTATCCTGTGCTGGGCACGGAACTATCTTAATCATCGCAGCCACCCTGTGTGGGGGAGCGGGGACACTGTTATTCCTGGGTGTGCTGAGGTTGAGAAGGGAAGGAGCCAGCCCAGATGATACAGGCAGAGAGAGAGCTGGGAACCCAAGGCCAACTCCCTCTTCCTTCAGAGCTGGGCATTTAAGTCCTGTATGGAAAGATGGGAAAGTGTCCTTGCAAACTTTTAGAAGGAAACACATATGGCATTTCTCAGCCTTAGCTGTGCGTCTCCCAGGAGTTTTACAAACTGCCGATGCTGGGCCTCAACTCAGAAATCCTGCTTGGTCTTAGGGTGTGGCCTGGACGTGAGTGTTTTTTTTTTTTTTTTTTTTTAATCTCTCAGAGCGATGCTGCTACGTAGCCAAGGCTGAGAACCTTTGTTCTTTAATTTGTAGTTTATTGAGATCTAGGAAGTCTAGGAGGTATCAGGCAAGGACCTATTTCATAGCATCAGGCTGAGAGCATACATGCTGTATAGGGCTTCAAGAAAAAACATTTTTGAAAATACAAAGAAAAAAGGAAAATGAAAGACAACCCCCAAGGTACTGAACTCAGACCCTTTAGTTCTGCTGCAAATAAGAGGCTTTCTTATAAAGGGAGGGGCAGACTCCCTCTGGCCTCTTTCTTAGAATCTCAGGGGCTGAATCACCTGCCATTCTCTTCAATCCCCAATCCCTGGGACCACGATGCCATTCACAAAATTGCTAAAGGAGCCATTTCTGCATTCTCAGAACTGAGTGGTGGCTATACCCACTCTGCCCAATAAGTGTGCCCTCCTCTGCCATCCCCAGGCTCTGAAAATGCCTCCCTCTTTCTCCAACCAGCCTATTTAGTCACGGGGGCCCCAGGACTGACTGAGCAGGTCAGCTGGGGGCCGTTGGGAGGCTGAGCATGGGCAGGAGGCCAAGATGGATGGGCCACACTCTGCTGCGATCCTGGCAGCTCCGCCCATGGTGGCACTGAGCCCCCTAAGTTCTGGGCACAGACTCCCCCATCCACTCACTGGCCTTGGATGAAGACCACAAAGGTCGAGGCCCTAGCCAGCTCAGGAAGGAAAGCTGAAACCTGACCCTGACCAGGTGTGAGGTCAGGGAGGTGAGTCATCTGGGTAGCCCGGGGTTACAGCATCTGCAGAAACTTTGTAGGACCTGCGGCCAGGCTGCAGTTACAGGCCCTGTGAGTGGCTGCTCTAGGCCCTCCCACTGACTTTCTGGTTTTCTTCCAGGGAGAGGGATAAGTTGGGTGAAGCATCTTCCTGTGACAGAACAATCCAATTTTCTTTTTTCCTCTGGCCCTGCCCCATGGCATCTTGGATCTTAGTTCCCCAACCAGAGGATTAATTCTCACCCCTGCATTGGAAGCACAGTCTTAACACCGGATGGCCAGGGAAGTCCTCCAATTTCTTAGTATTATAGAATTCTTTAGAGTAAATATATTTTTAAAAAAGCTTAAAATCAACACAAAATTTGGACAATTCACAGAAAAAGAAACACAGAAGGCCATTAAACACTGAAAAAATATTCACTTTTCATTTATCACAAAACAATCACAAATTGCAGCAAAAGGAAAAGCACTTTCAGGTACCTAATAGACAAAAAGTTGACAATTTACCAAGCTGGTGAAGGTGCAAAACCCTCTCGTATTAGAACAAACCATATGGAATTATCAATATTTGACTTTTTTGGCTCCCAAGAGCAACAATTTCATACAGTTCAGCCTATCATGTTGTTGGTCAGCGTGTACAATGGAATGCAATTTGGCAACACTGATCAAAATAAACATCCTAAACATTTCTTGGACAAACTTATACCATGTTAGAATATCATAAAAGGATCATTGCATGAATATTCCTAATAGGAAAATTTTGTGTGTCCATCAGCAAAAACAACCACACCACATACATCCCTCGACAGACTCTGTGAAGCCACACAAAGAATGAAGATGCCCTTTTTGGACCATTAGAGAATAATATCCAAATTTACTGTTAGTGAGAAAAGCAAGGTGAGAACAATGTGTATTGTATGTTTCCATTTGTTTGAAAAGGGAAGTGACTAAAAAAGCTAAAGTACAAAAACTACAGACTGTTGTCCAGAATAAAAGCTACTTGGCTATAAGGCTAAAAGACCAACACTTGAGAGATTCAAAGCAAGAAGCAGGCAAAATCTTCATTCAGAATTATTTCTATGATCCTGGAACCAACAGAACTACTGTAAACAAGTTCCTGTCTCTTGATAACTAGAGGTTAACAGTAAAAAAAAAAAAAAAAAAGGCTGCAGCCCTGTTTTTGAATAATGCTTGGAGATCCAAGAAAAAAAAAATGCCAAGAGGTTTACAAAACGTTGGATGGCCAGAAAGATGAAAACATCTAAGAAGTAAATCAAAACTAGAAGAACAAGTACTTTGTATGTATAAGACTTATACTTATTCAGAGAATTTAATTTTTCTGAGAAAATTAGTAGGACACTTGTTGTTCAGCTGCTCTGCCATGTCGGGCTCTTAGTGATCCCTTGAACTGCAGCACACTAGGCTTCCCTGTCCTTCACCATCTCCCGGAGTTTATTCAAACTCCTGTCCATTGAATTGATGATGCCATCCAACCACCTTGTCCTCTGTTACCCCCTTTTCTCCTGCCCTCAATCTTTCCCAGCATCAGAGTCTTTTCCAATGAGTTGGCTTTTCACATCAGGTGGCTAAAGTATTGGAGACTCAGCTTCAGCATCAGTCCTTCTAATGAATATTCAGGACTGATTTCCTTTAGGATTGACTGGCTTGATCTCTGTGCTGTCCAAGGGACTCTCAAGAATCCTCTCCAGCACCACAATTCGAAAGCATCAGTTCTTCAGTGCTCAGCCTTCCTTATGGTTCAACTCTCACATCCATACGTGACTACTGGAAATACCATAGCTTTGACTAAGGGAAACTTCGTTGCTGTCTACGGTTGTCATAGCTTATAAATTCTATTTTTTTTTTAAAAAAGAGAGAGAGAGAGGGCTGGGATATGTGAGATAGGTGTGCAAACATTCTGTACAGAGACTATTTCAGGGAGAACTCGAGTTGTCTCTGGGAAGAGGAAGTGAGAGGCCCTAGGGCAAAGCTGGAAGGACAGGACCTTGGGTAAAAGCTCACTTCTGAATCGTTTGCATTTTGTGCGATGTTAGTGTAGTAGATTCTTTTAAAGCTCCTCTCCCTCCATGGTGGAGGCAGATTCCACCTAGACTACTCCCAGAGTCACTCATGCCACAAGCTGCTCTTGCATGGGGTCTGCTCTCTACCCCAGGGTACTGCAGGCTGAGTGGGCAACATGTGGAAGCAACGTTTTCAAGCAGGACAGAATTCCACTGTCTAAGGCTATAAAATCCATTAGGACAGACCTCACAATGTATCCTGGAAGAGAGAGATGGTGGAGGAGGCGGACCAGTAGAATGTTTTAGACATCATCTGTGGCCAAGTTGGCTCCAGTCCCCCCAAATCTTTTCTAAAATGTGACTCAGAACATGACAAATGTCAAACTAACAACATCAGAACAAGGCCATTGAAATTTTATTATCACAAAGATAAAAGGGGCACCACATTTTTAACAAGGGTAGAGGGTCTGTAATGCATCTTCTTGCACCGTGTTGTTGCTGCAAAAATTATACCTGTGGAGGAAGACATTTCTGGCATGAGGCTCTTTTGCTTGTTGAAAAGTGGCTTCAGGTGAGTAAACAGTTTTTGGCTAATCCGCTGGAATTCAGACCCCTTTGACTGAAAAGCTCTGCTACCCGAGGCAGAGTCCAAGTGATGCTCAGAAAGCAAACCCCCTCAAAGAATCTCCTCGCTTCCTTGGACTTTTAAAGAGCTGAGAGTGAGTCAGTGGTCAGACCCAGGATTTTCAAAACCCAAGGGGTTATCACCGAGCTCTCTTGTGCTATACAGCAGCTTCCCACTGATTATCTGTTTTACACATGGTAGTGTATAAATGTCAATGCTCCCCTCCCAATTCATCCCACCCTCCCTTTCTCCTCGCTGTGCCCACATGTCTGTTCTCTACATCTGTGTCTGTATTCCTGCCCTGCAAATATGTTCATCGGTACCATTTTTCTAGATTCCATATATGTGCATTGATGTATGATATTTGTGAAGACCTAGAGGGATGGGATGGGGCTTCCCAGGTGACACTAGTGGTAAAGAACTTGCCTGCTAATGCAGGACACATGGGAAACTTCCCACAGTTTGATCCCTAAGTTGGGGACCCCCTCTGGAAGAGGGTATGGCAACCCACTCCAGTAATTCTTGCCTGGAGAATCCCACGGACAGAGTAGCCTGGTGGGCTACAGTCCATAGGGTTGCACAGAGTCAATGAAGGGACTTAGCACATACGCACGGAGACTTGGGACCGGAGTGTGGGGTGGAGACTCGGGAGGGAGAGGGGTACAGGTACGCATATAGCAGAGTCACTGGGTTGTAGCAGAAACTAACACAACATTGTAAAGCAATTATACTCTAATCAAAAAATAAAATAGCAAAAGCAAAAAAAAAAACAAACAAAAAAACCCAGAGGGTTTTGAGCCTGGCAGTGATGATCCTCTTTTAAGGTGGACTTTTTTCTTTTCATATTTTTAGATACAGCTGGGTACTCTCCCAGCTCCTACCAGGTAAGGTTCTGTTCCCTCTGAATGAGAAGAGTTTGCCACTATGAGCTAGATCCAATACATGCCACAGTTTCCAAACAAAGCAATTTACATACCTAACTGCTCCCCAGCTGAAATTAACTCAGAGGTTTCCGCCAAGTACTGCCCAGGTGTCTTCCGTATTGTTTAAGATAAAAGAGTTTCATATTTGCCTGTTCCTTTTTTTCATGGGTCTACATGATTTTATTTTTCTTTTCTTTTTAAAAAAATTTATTTATTCTTAATTGAAGGATAATTGCTTTACAGTATTGTGTTGGTTTCTACCAAGCATCAACACGAATCAGCCCTTCTTGAACATGTGCCTAAATACTGATGCCTTGCTCCTGCCAACGTGAGTTTGGCTTAAGGAAATCATTTATTTTTCAAAAGTAAATTGATGGATAGATGGAGAGTTGAGATGAATAGTTGGGTAGATGAATGGATAGTTGGCTGGATGGCCAGAAGCATGAGACGACAGGTGTCTGGATAGATGGCTGGATAGATGAGTGGACACATAAGTGGATGAACAGAAAGGGCTGGATGCATCTATCAGTGGATAAATGCATAGATGCGTAGGTTGGTGATTGGATGGATGAATGGATGGACTGGTGAACAGACTGATAGCTAAATATAGAAAATAAAACTTTAGATGGAATAAAAGATACGCACTCAGTCCTATCTTCACCACCTTGCACTGTAATTCTGGAAGCCCCTAGTTTGGGCCGGAAGAGATTTATCACATTGTTGTTCCAAAGGAACTTGACCTTCTGGACTTTTCCAATATTGAGGTCCACATCAATGTCATGCATATGACTTGCATCTGGTTGGAGGGATCCTCTGAAAACATAGACATAAAATATTTTATCAGGTGTATATATAAATACATAGGTTGATAGCAATATATTGTTTCTCCAAACAACAGCCACTGTTGCTGATTTTCTGTAAATAAATTGTATAACTTCATACACATCCAGGGACTGGTAAATCACAAAGGTGTTTGTAAGCAATACAACTTTAAAAAATATTAGACTCTAGATTTCCACTGTGTTTTTCCCTGGGATTCCCAGGTGACACAGTGGTAAAAAGTCTGCCTACCAATGCAGGAGACTCAAGAGATGCGGGTTCGATCCCTGGGTCAGGAAGATTCCCTGGAGTAGGAGATGGCAACCCACTCCAGTATTCTTGCCTTGGAGGAGCTTGGCAGGCTACAGTCCATGGAGTCGCAAAGAGTTGGACATACCGAACGACTAAGCACATACACACAGTTTGTCCCTAGAGGGAAGTTAAATATTTGGGGTTGCATATTAACCCTGTTGGAGAAGGCAATGGCACCCCACTCCAGTACTCTTGCCTGGAAAATCCCATGGATGCAGGACCCTGGTGGGCTGTAGTTCATGGGGTCGCTAGGAGTCGGACACGACTGAGCGACTTCACTTTCACTTTTCACTTTCCTTCATTGGAGAAGGAAATGGCAGTCCACTCCAGTGTTCTTGCCTGGAGAATCCCAGGGATGGGGAGCCTGGTAGGCTACCGTCTATGGAGTCGCACAGAGTCGGACACGACTGAAGCAACTTAGCAGCAGCAGTAGCAGCATTAACCCTGTTGGTTTATTGTGGGACTAATTAATGCAATATCTTATATTCAAAGATGCCTGTGGGTCAGCTGAGGTCATTTGTTATCACCTCACATGTAGCACAGGAAGTAGTCAAAGAGCTTTAACATGAAAATTATTATGTAGAACTTAGTGCAGAAAACAATCTATTTTTACAGCATTGAAAGCGTGAAAGTGTTAGTTGCTCAGTCATGTCTGACTCTGTGACCCCATGGATTGTAGTCCACCAGGTTCCTCTATCCATGGAATTCTCCCAGCAAGAATCCTGCAGTGAGTTACCTTTCCCTTCTCCAGGGGAATCTTCCTGACCCAGGTCTCCTTACAGGCATATTCTTTATATGAGCCACCAGGGAAGCCCTTTTACAGCACTGTTACGCATTTGTCCAACATACATTCACCAAGCACCTCATATACACAGCGGAAGTAGGCACGGACGCTACTACAGCAATGAGAATTTGGCCTCAGGCTTCCTTGTGTGTATGTGTAGGGGATGAAGTGGTGAGGAGGGAGTTGCCACCCAAATGTGCCTGGCCTGAGGAGAATTGGATATTCATAAAACCTAAGTCAGGAAGCAACAAATGACAATTCAGAAGAAGTCCACATTTGTCTCATGTTAAATAGCGACTTCTCCCTCTTTTCACTCGTCTGTAAATGGGGTGATTGAACCAGATCCTAGACTTCCATCCAGCTTCGACATTTCAGGATTCAATGGTTCTGTATCATAGGTGGCTAGGTTTATAAAGCAGTTTATACCTAATCTCATATGAGTAATCTACCATGGAAAGTCTGGTCATTTCCCTTTACTATCAAACTTACTTGAAAATTTGATATTGTTTTGAGTTTCCATTACTTCCATACAAAGCAATTCTGATGGACCCCCTCACTTTCTTTGTTCCAGCCAGTGTGACGGATACCCTATATCTCCAACCTGTCCAAAGAAATGCAATCATTAAATTAACTCATCTTGTTGAAAAAAATGACCCTATGGAGGCAGTCTTGTTCCAAGCTGAGTCCTCTGTGGGTGAGGGGTAGGAGTGAATACACATGATGATTTTCTTCAGTGAGGGTTGGTGTCCTAAGATTCAGGTTGCTCTCCCTGGCCTCCCCCAACCGCCAGTCTTCTGGTATTAAAACGATGCTGCAGGGTCCATTCTTGAGCACATATTCTCATTCACACATGCAAGTATTTTTCCTAAGTAAATTCTGAGAAGAAGAATGACTGGGTTAAAGTCTTATGCATGTAAGACATTATAGAGACTGCCAAACTGTGATCTTTCATGACAAATATTGTGAAGATTACATGAAGTGTTTTATAAAGTGCTACATAACTTTTTAAAGTTTGAAACTCCTTTGAACAACAATTGTTCTTCATTAGGCTACCATTACTTATAACACATGAATCTTGATCATTTCACTATCTGGTATTTTTTAAATGAGAAGCTGGGCAAAACAACAAAAACACAACATGATTGTGTGTATGTAGGGGGACTGATATGACATAATTAGTGGGGAGACTTCTTGACTTACAGCGACTTTGCCTCACCTCACCTAAAGAAAATCAGTCCTGCATATTCATTGGAAGCACTGATACTGAAGCTGAAGCTGCAATACTTTGGCCACTTCATGCAAACAGCTGACTCATTGGAAAATACCTTGATGCTGGGAAAGATTGAGGGCAGGAGAAGAAGGGGAAGACAGAGAATGAGATGGTTGGATGGCATCACTAACTCAATGGACATGGGTTTGAGCAAACTCCGGGAGACAGAGAAGGACAGGGAAGCCTAGCAAGTTGCAGTCCATGCGGTCTCACAGAGTCGGACACGACTGAGCAACTGAACTGAACTGAACGCTCTTCTTCTGTTATGGATCCATCCTTCTGGCCACAGGGGTGAGTGAACTTGTAACCCAGCTTGGGCCAATCACTGTACTTTATTCCACTGACCGGGATTTTTGGTTAAAGGGTGAACTTGAGACCTAAGACAAATGCCATTCTACTGTCCTTCATTATAGCTTAAAATGGTTGGAGCTGAGTTTCTGTTAAATTGCTACTGAGGGTTCTATGAAGGCTGAAACACCTTTAAAATTATTTGCAAGAATTTTTAAATTCGTAAAATGGAAACTTACTTGTAAAGTTACCACTGCTCCCTGTGTTCAGGAAAAAGGTTTGGCCCACAGCACTGGTTTTCCCCTGGAATTGGTCAGCATAGTGCCCCATTTTGGGACATCCTCCCGCTGGACAAGGAAAACAGCCACCCTAGTGAAAGAAAACAGTTTGTCTGTGGGTCATAGGCCTTGGACTCATCACTCACTCTATCAGTCAATTCATCTTCTATTCCATCCATCCATCCATCCATCCCTCATCCATCTTCTCATCTACATATCTATCTTTCCATTCAGGTATCCATTCTGTGCCTGCTCCCCAGGACCCCACACTGATCCATGCATGCTTGCATCCATCTACCCATGCATGCATCCACTGGGAATTTTCCAGAATGAAAAGCTGGGGATATAGGGAAGGCCCAGTACAGTTCGGATCTGTGCTATTCCTCTCCTGTCCATCCTACACCTAGGAGGAAGGCTCTTCTCAGCCATGGAGTTACATCTCTACTCTGTTCCAAGTCACAGGGACAAAACCACCACCACCACCATCTTCCCTGGGCCCCTGATGTGCCTTACCTCCTGAAACTGTTCATAGGAGGCACATGGGTAGCCTAGGAAGCCATCAGGGTTGAGAATACTGCTTGAGTAGTACTTGTAGCTTCTTAAGTGACTGCATGCCACAAAGTCTTGGACTCCTGGGAAGACAAAGGCCACAGAGGCTCACAAGAGGCATTAAACTTTTGAAGCCGGAACCATTCTGACTGAGAGAGGAATCACCTCTGCATTTCACAGGTGGGTATCACTGCTTCTGAACACCTTGGCCACAGTTCAAAACTTCTATCATTGACCTTGACATACTTGGCAAGTAGAAAATTTGGGGGCTTGTTTGTAGTGGTGGTTGGCTGGAGTTGCTTTCTTCTCCCTGGTTCTGTCCATTTTCTGGGGAGGTCCTCCTCAGGGCTAGGCAAGTGTGAGGGAGTGAGAAGTTCTAACAAGCACCTTTATCTAATCCTCCAGGGCCTGGCATGAATTGTAAATGATTGATGAAAGCTTGGGGGCTTTGGAGGTGTGGCTAGCAATATATATATATATATATATAGCCTATATATATATATATATATATATATATATATATATATATATATAGGCTTCCCAGGTGGCTCCCTGCCAAGGAGGAGACCCAAGAAACACAGGTTTGACCCCTGGATCAGAAAGATCCCCTGGAGGAGGTAATGGCAATCCACTCCAGCATTCTTGCTTGGACAATTTCATGAACAGAGAAGGCTGGGAGGTTACAGTCCATGGAGTCACAGAAAGTCAGACAGAGAGTCAGATGTGACTGAGTATACATATACATATATATTTCACCTTTCACATGAAGCCAGCTTTTCTGTCTACTGTCTCAGGCTGAGAAATTTCCCCTTATTCCTCTAGGCACAAGGTAAAAGCAATAGACGGCAAGGTCACTGTGGCCTCTGACCACTCTCACTGCATTTTATTAATCACCTTTCTCTTTAAACCAAAGTCCTCTTGTTGAGGGAAATTGCTTTTTTTTCATCTCTCCAGCTATTAATACTTGGTACCAAACTTCCCATGGAGTGATCCACAGTGACCCTGGCCTACCTGGTGGCCACTTCTGAGAGGTCTGCTGGGCTTTATCCCTCAACACGGGGGGAAAGGAAGGTTGCACTTTGTGCTCGGGGAGAATTATCACCTCATATTGCCCCCAGTCCTGCGTGTCCCACACCAGCACTCATTACCAGACAACAGAACCTGTTTCGAACTTAATTGTTTCTTTCATCCAAAATTGCTACCCAGGGATTGCATAATAGAGGAGCAAGTGGATGTAATTGTTCCTCAGTGCCTGCGCCAGGGTGACCCGGTGTGCACACAATAGAAACTCGCTCCAGCGTCTAGGCTGTTCTCTCTCTCCCTGTCGTCTCTCTAATTAAACCTGGGCTCCTTTCTATTATGTGTGCCCAGCCTGCCACTGCTGGGAGATGGCAGCCCTCATTGTGACTCTGGTGTTCATTCTGGGAGCAGATCAGCAGAAGAGCACCCCCACCCACCCCACCAGGAGGTGCCTGGTGCTGAGTAGCTGCTGTTGCTGCTAAGTCGACTCTGTGCGACCCCATAGACTGCAGCCCACCAGGCTCCCCCGTCCCTGGGATTCTCCAGGCAAGAACACTGGAGTGGGTTGCCAGGTGCTAAGTAGAGGGGAGGTCAAAGGCTCCACCAACTGGCGATGGATGCTGGCTGTTGTCTTATCGACTCTGCTCTTTCACATGAAGTACAAGCAACATTAAGATGCCACAGGAGGCCGCTCAACTCAAGGTAATGAGTGGACTAGAGCTTGCTCTGGACCAGCACAGGGAACCGAGGAGCGGCCCGGAGGCCCGGGACACAGCCTTTGGCCTTGGGGAACTCCCAGCTTGGAAAAATAAAGACTGAAATGAGATGATCGCAGACTCAAAGTCTCCACTTTCAGGGAGGAGAGGGAAACCTGTTCTCACTGAAGTGGTGACAGGAACAGCCCAAAGCCAGAAAAAGGGCTGGCTGGCTGACAGCGATGGGGCTTCAGGCCACGTAACATTAGGGGCACTGAGCCTGATTTCTCAGATGAGCAGAGACACACACAAGGTTAGCCCCCTCTCCCAGGCCCCCAGCCTCTGCCTCCTCACACGCGCCTCCAAAACCCCAGGGCACGCCCTCCTCCTTCTCCCCATTGTCTTCTTGCCAGCTCACTTCCTTTCCGTTCCTAGCATCTGACAACAGCAAATGGCAAGAAAGTCAAAACCCTTTCACATCTTTGCTTCCACCCTGCAGTTCTCCAAGGGGCCGACCCTGGAGAGAGCATGGGAGCCAAAGCCAGAACTGGGTCCTAGCCGATGGGCAAGGGCAGCCCATGTCTCAGCATCCTGGTGCAGGGCGGGGGATGGCGCAGGCTGGGCATGCGGTTGGGCTTTGCAGCCAGAAAATGGGCTTCACTATAAGGCGGCCTTGGGCCAGTTTTATCACTTTTCTGAGCCAGTTTCCTTGTCTGTAAAATGGGGCTAACCAGAGTCACTATCTCAGGCCACTGTGGTGACAATGTCTGTCAACACCACACACCCTGCCTTCTCTCCAAGTGGAGCAGCTGGGCTCGCTTCTCTCATTCACGTACCTTGCCATATTCCATTTATATCTATGATGGTTGACAGGATGTTTTTCTGACATCCAGGCATTTCCTTTCCTCCATTTGGGTAGAAGTCCAGGTGGCCCACCTTTTGTCTTATTCCCAAACCTGAAACATTGGGAGCAGAGCTGAACACGGAGCGGAAGGAAGGCAGTCCCAGAGTCAGGTGATGGCTACAGACATTCAGCTCCTTCCAGCGGGAGCAAGAAACTGCTTGGCAAATGTTGTCCTCGGCCCGGCCACCCTGTCTCTGGCTCTGTAGAAAGTTCTCAGAGATAAGCACTTGGCAAGACAAGGGAGGAGAGAATGGAGCACAGGAGATGAGGGGAAAGATAGGTTCTGGGTGAGTGGGCACACGTTTATTTGTGTGTGTGTGTCTGTCTGTCTGTCTTGGAGAGACTCTGAACAACATGGATACTATTATCGGTGTCCTAATACCATTATGCACCAGAAGACACATGTCAGGGCTGGTGCAATTTTTATGACTTTACTCATTTAAAAATTTTGGTTTCTACATGATAGTGTTATGCTGAGACCACATAAATTATGTTGCTATATTGAGAACCAGAGCATAGTGGCTAGGTGGTTTGGATTTTGAAGCCCACAGGCCCATGATCACATTCTGGTTCTACTTACAGATCTGTGATCCTGGGCAAGCATTTGACCTTGTTGAGCCTCAGTTTCCTCAGCTATGAAATGGAAATAACAATACCCACTTTTCAGGGCAATGAAATCACAATGATTAATGAGTGAAGGTGTACAAAATGTTCAATGCAGCACATGGTAAATTCTCCATAAGTGATAGCATCATGAAAACATATTCTTCATTGGCACATTTCATGAGTGGTTTTGCAAGAAAATAGTGCAAAAAGAATGTTGATTTTAGAAGAATTAAGGGTGATATTTAATCTCTGACAAAGCAAACTTTAACCAAAGCTTTGCCATAAGAAGAAAAAAATTCAAAAATTCACTTTGCATTTTGCAAGTACAGGTCAAACATCAATAATAAATACATCTGCCACTCTCTATATTGGCAGACCAGGGAAGAATGTAGAGTTTGTAGACTGAGGGAGCCTCCCATGGCCTATAGATATCTGCTGTCCGACCAGGGGCCTCGGGTTGTTATCACTGGCACTGAACTGTTGGTTTGTGACTGACACCTATTTTGGCTAGTTGGTGCTCAAACTGTTTCCTGTGGCTACCTGTTTTGTGTACCACCCTGCGGTATGTGTGGGGGTTTGGGGGAGGGGGGCAGGGGTTGCACGCCTGGGCCTGGAACTGCTCCCGTCAGTTACAGCCTTGGTCCCTGAGAGGTGAGGTGAGGGGACTCACTCAGGAAAGGGATTATGGAGGCAGAATCCGTGTGAATCACATCCACAAACATGGCGTCGGACGGGTCCAGCCGAACCTCCTCGGGTGTGCCCTCGAAGCATGGCTGTGCCGGGTCCAGCCCTGAGAATGGGGAAGGGAGGTGGACCGGGAGGCCGCACTCTAAGACCAGCCAGGATCTAAACCCTGTACCCGCGAAATCCACGGAGACCCCTGGACAAAGGGTGCCACACCCCAGCAGTCACAGTTGGAAGGATTCAGAAGGCTGCCATGTGGCCTCTCCTTTCTTGGCCCATCCCCGCTCCTTGTTGTATAGGCTTCTTCTGATGTGTTAATGCTATTTTGGATTTTATTTGTCTACTTAGTTGTCTGTCTGCTGCACTAGACTATGAATTTCCTGAGGCATTGAGTGAAAAGTCGCTCAGTCTTTTCTGACTCTTTGCAACCCCATGGACTATCCAGTCCATGGAATTCTCCAGGCCAGAATACTGGAGCGGGTAGCCATTCCCTTCTCCAGGGATTTTCCCAGCCCAGGGATCGAACCCAGCTCTCCTGTATTGCAGGCAGATTCTTTACTAGCTGAGCCACCAGGGAAGCCCTTCCTGAGGCAGGGGCCGTGACAATTTCATCTTCAAATAAGAAGCTGAGGCTGGAAGAAGCGGGGCACCCAGGACTCGAAGACCTACATCTAGTGCTGGTGCTGCCCAAAGTGCCTGTTCCCCCTGAACTTGGAACGTGGGGATAATAACAACAATCCCCCCTGGCTGGGTTACCCTCCCTCTTCCCCCCTCCCATCTCCTACCCCATCCTACATCACCCTGCATCCCTACCTGTGATCCTGCCCACTTGGCCCCCCAGCCTCCTGCCGGCCTCCGCTGCCAGTTGTGCACCCAGGCTGTGGCCAATGAGATGCACGTTCTCCGGGCCATAGCCCAGCTCGGTCTGCAGAGGGGTGGAGCGTCAGTTACCAGAGGAATGAGTAGAGAGATGTGCTAGCTCTAGGGGAGCGGGGATGGGGACAGGACCCGGCCTGGAAGCTTGGGAGGAATAACCTCTGGCTCCAGGCCGCCACCTAGGACCGCGTGACTTGGCCTCCCGCTGGCCACAGTCTGCAGGTCCCGGGGTCCGGCTGGCTTGTGAGGCACTGGTGCTGACCAGCAACCACCGTGTCATCTGCAGGCCACCTTGGCCAGGACTGGCTGTGCGCACGGTGAAGTCCCATCCATACCCCACCATGGGCCTCCCTCCTGGACTCCCGCATAGGGGCCAGTTCAGAGCGTAGTTCATGGCCTTCCGGAAGGCTGTAAGGGACCTTCCCTAAGGATGAAGACTCTGCTGGGCTAAGAGCTGCCGGGCAGTCCAGCTCACTCTCCAATTCCCAGACCAACCTTCAAGGAAGGCTTATCTCAAAAAGGAAAACCGAGGCTCAAAGAGGCTAGTCTTCCCCGGGCCTCACAGCTAGGGATCTTCAGGACAGCCAGGGAGGGAAGTTTGCAGGTTCCTGAAGCGAAGGCCTTCCTTGACTCCTGGCTTCCAAGCTCTGCCTGACCCCATGGGTCCCCAGGCTGCCTCTGGGTGTCCTGGGGTGCTGACCTGGCCCCCTCCCTGCCCCCTCCCCACAGCATGTGTCCCGGGCAGGGGTTTACCGACAGCCCTTGTACGAAGAACGCTATCTCGGCTCCCACGACCCGAGTGTTGTGGACGGCCTGGGTGTATTCTGTCCACGCCCCATGTTCCCAGTCCACACAGATGCAGTTCACCTTCTCTACTTTAAACATTTTCTGGGGAAGAGAAACCAGTTTATTAACAGCCACCGGCTGCACACTCCAGAGACAGGAATTCCCATCTATCAAGCACCTAGCTTGTTTGTGTCAAGGCTTTAATATTCCTCACTTTTGTTCTGGTCCTCACCACAGCCCTATGAATTGGGAATATACTTATTCCCACTTAGCAGATGTGGAAACTGAGGACTGGAACAAAGTGATCTGTCTAAGGCCTTACAGAAGGTCATTGACACAACCATGTCAGGAAGATGACTTACTAGGTCAGGGATTAGCAAGCTGCTCCCTGAGTGACAAATCCACCTGCTTTTATGCCTGTGTGTGCTCAGTCACTTAGTCGCGTCCTACTCTTTGCCACACCGTGGACTGTAACCACCCAGCCACCTCTGTCCATGGGATTCTCCAGGCAAGAATATTGCAGTGGGTTGTCATTTCCTTCTCTGAGGGATCTTCCTGACCCAGGGATTGAACTCATGTCTCTTGTCTGCATTGTCAGATGGATTCTTTACCACCACACCACCTGGGAAGCCCAAGAGTTTTATTGCAAACAGTCACATCCGTTTGTTTACCTACTGTCCACCCCTGCTTCATAGCCACAAGAGAAACCATATGAACTACAATCATGCGACCCACAAATGCTGCAGTATTTATTACCTGCTCTTCTATGGGAAAGTTTGCAGACTCTTATACTAGATAGTTGAAGCCACAGAGAGGCTGCTTTCATATTCCCAACAATGCTTTGTATTGAGGGAGAAGTCTGATAAGATGAAATTTAGACAGAGGTAGGCTATCACTCTACCGCACACACGCATCTTTTGTGCCATGTGGTATTATCCAAGCACAGATACTGGTCCCTTCAGAGGAAAGAGAAACAACTTCCCTGGTGGTGCAGTGGCTAAGAACCACCCCCCTGACAATGCAGGGGACCGGGGTTCAATCCCTCATCAGGGAAGATCCCACATGCTGTGGGACCATTAAGCTGGTGGGCTACACTCCTGAGCCCACGCTCTACAACAAGAGGAGCCACAGCAATGAGAAGCCCGTACACAGCAGTGAAGACCCAGCCCAGCCAAATAAATAAATAACAGAAAGTGAAGTCGCTCAGTCGTGTCCGACTCTTTGTGACCCCGTGGTGGACTATAGCCTACCAGGCTCCTCTGTCTATGGAATTTTCCAGGCAAGAGTACAGGAGTGGGTTGCCATTGCCTTCTCCAGAGGATCTTCCCGACCCGGAGACTGAACCCAGGTCTCCCAAATTGCAGGCAGATGCTTTACCATCTGAGCCAGCAGGGAAGCCCAAATAACAGAAAAGGTAACACTATTTCCTTTGTTCACTCGGGGAGGCCTCCATTTCATAGAGGAAATGAACACCATTTCCTTTGTTCATTATTGTTCATTGAGGTTGGGAAGAGCTGGCTGGTGGTTAGGATGACATGGTGGATCGCATGCACCAGGCTCTCCAATTTCCAGGCCTACACAGCCTGATGGGCCTCAGGAGACACTTGTGAACATCCAGCCCAAGGGGAGCAGAGACCCTTGAGAAGGAGCTGCTCAGGTCCATCCCAGTGCAGCCGAAGCCTCTAAGAGCCATGCGCGGGCACCTCCTACAAGCTAAAGTTGTAGACACATGGAGTTGTGGTATCTTGAACATGGAAGACCTGGTTTTGCATTCCACCTCTGGATTCAACTTTGAGCAAGTACCGAATTTTGGGGGGGCCTTAATTTCCTCATCTATAGAGTGAGAACCATAACTGTACCTACCTCACAGCTAGGCTGGGAGGGTTAAACAGGATAAGGACTGACTGTGGAATGATTAGCACAATGCCAGAGTCACAGTAACTGTTCAGGAACTGGATGGTATGAATAATAATTCATTACCAATATTCATGATCGCTTTAAAGTTGCACTGCCCAGTACCATGGCCACTAGCCACTCGTGGCTCTTCACAATTGATTACAAAGAAATAAAATTTTAAATTCAGTTCTTTAGTCACATTAGCCGCATGTCAGTTTCTCGATAAGCCCAGGTGGCCAGGGGCTCCTGATTTGGGCAGCACAGATATAGAAAATTTCCATCATCACAGAAACTTCTACTGGATAGCAGTGCTGTAGGGGATAATGCATTTTTTATGCCACAAAGGGGTTTTTGCAGAAACCATCAGAGACAAATGCCAAGTAGTTGGCTGTCATCTCCACCTCTGGGACTTTTTGATTGGACTCTGGGTCTTTTCAGCATCATAAGGAGATGTTTGGCTGGAGATTGGTAAGTTGGGAGAACTTGAGGGTGGGTGCCTCTGAGAATCTGAGTTTTCATCGGTGGTTTTAGGAAGAACCTGTCTTTCCCTGGAGGTCATTCTTTCCCAGCCTTCGGGGCTACAGTGTTTGACTCTGTTGGTGGCGTTTGCCTCACCAGATGAGGAGGGTGGGTGCCTACCTTGCACATGTCAGTAGGCCAGCCTGAATCCCCATCATCTATAAAGCCGTGGATGACGAAGCGTGTCTTGCGGTCCAGTTGGAAGTTTGAAGCCTTGACAGTGGCTAGGTCAGTGATATTGATCCGCTGGTTAAATGAGAAAATATGAATTTAAATGTTGGCCTTTCCAAGCCACAGGCCCTTTAGAGCCCATTCCCGTAAGACTGAGGTCACATGTTCAACTCTCATGAACCTGGGTAAGTCTAGAAAAGGAGTCCCTGACCTATTTGGGTTTGAGGATAGAATTCAGAACATCCAAGTTTACGGATTTTTATATACTGAAATACAGTGTTTTTTTTTAACTGATGAGCAACAAACCACAGTAGTCTTAGCCATTCTCTGTCACCAACAGAAGTCACAGGTATTTTCATTTAATATTATAGTTGTTTTAGATGGTTTAAAATATCATTTGTACTCATTACTATTTAAAATGACTGAAGTTATTAGACCAACCCTTAGACCTTGTTATTTAGCAAGATAATAAAGCAGCTAATTATTACCATATACTAGCTTTGGTAGGCTGCAGTCCATAGGGTCGCAAAGAGTCGGACACGACTGAGCGACTTCACTTTCACTTTTTACTTTCTTACGTTGGAGAAGGAAATGGCAACCCACTCCAGTGTTCTCGCCTGGAGAATCCTGGGGGGCTGCCATCTATGGGGTCGCACAGAGTCGGATACGACTGAAGCAAGTTAGCAGCAGCAGTAGCAGCAGCAGCTTATTTTACCATATCCCACATTAATCTTTTTAAATGTTCTGATAACTGTTTTCCAATATAGTTAGTATCCTTTGTGAAGTGAAAATTGCTCAGTCGTGTCCAACTTTTTGTGATCCCATGGACTGTAGCCTGCCAGGTTCCTTTGTCCATGGAATTCTCTAGGCAAGAGTACTAGAATGGGTAGCCATTCCCTTCTCCAAAGAATCTTCCCGATCCAGGAATTCAACCTGGATCTCCTGCATTGCAGGCGGATTCTTTACCGTCTGAATCACAGGGAAGATGACTCCTTTGTATCCAATGCATTTTATTTTATGTATTTAAAGCCCTTCTGCTCCATGAACCTGTATCTCCCGTCATGCCTGCTGCTTTAAGCCCAGGGGTTCCTCAGCTTTTCTCTCCCAGGACCTCTTTGGCTATCTGCAGACATCTACCATTCCCTTTCAGGATTTTTTTTTTTTTTTTGCATAAATTTCATTTTTTTTTAATCTACTTTTTTTTGTAATGGGGACTCTGAGTGCCGGGTTTTTTACTTAGACTCTCACAGTAGGTGACCCTGGGGACCTATATCCAGACACCGTGCTATCTCAAACTTGGTTTGGGGCCAGAGCTGTGAGCTGCTTGAGTTCTGAGCAAGCTAATTTTTAAAATCTTAATTTTACAATTTTTTTTCCATGCAAGTGCTTATTGCACAATCGGGTATATTGCCTTAGGAAAGTCATTCCCTGATGGGTCAAGTCCATACATCCTGATGTGCTAGAATGACTGTCATGATCTTACCCTTTCAGGAGCTCCAGTCTCATTCTCTATTTTTTAAAAAAAAAACTTTTATTGGAGTAGAGTTATTTTACATGAGCACCTGGAGTAAGCTTGCTGGTCTTCACCTGGCAACCTTTTTGGAAACTGAAGATTGCTCCGAGGGTCCCCAACTTTTCTCCTTTGTCATTAAATGTCCCCTGCTTCCCTTCTAGCTCCTAAGGAAGGATTTCTGTCTCCCGGTCCCCATCCTCTGAGGGGCTTCGCTCCCTCTACTTCTTGGTGCAGAAAGAAACCAGACCCTCCCAGGGACACAAAGGCCTGGGTTTCTCCATAAAAGCTACTCATACCCACTTTCTCCCCTGAACAAGGTTCTAATCCTAGGAAGTCTTGAAGTTCTGTGCACAGATGTGTGAATATGTCAGTTTCCAGGTTGGGCATCCATAGATTTCATCAGATCCCTAGAGTTCAGACAGTTCTAACTTTATCACTGGTGAGGAAGCACCTTCTGGAAAGTTCCAAGGCCATGAATTATTCCTTAGGCAAGCACATGAAGGCTCCAGTGTGGGTGCCCGAATCCTCTCCCACCCCACCACCACTATACGGCCATTTTACGCCCCTCTTACTTGGTAGTTATTTGGGTTCTCATTTGTATATAGAAGAAAGTGAGCGTCGATGTCCTCAGGGGACCAGGGAAATAACTTTAAAGGCCGCTGAAGGGTTCCAGTCCATGGTTTTTCATCAGAAAAGCAGCCAAAAGGTTCATAGCAAATCTCCTTTCCTGGGGCAGGAAGAGGAACAAACAGGACCCTGGTGAGGTTCTAAGAAGGAGCAATGTCATCTCAGCTGCTTTCGAGGACCCTTCAGGGCACAGCCCAGGGCTGACCAAGGCTAATCTCATCTTCATCTTTGCTGTCAGTGTTCCTCAAACTTTTGGGTAATAAGAACCACCTAGATGCTGGGGGTGAATGAACATATACACGCTCCCTGGCCCCTCACTCAGAGATTCTGATTTGGACGGCTTGGGGTGGGGCCCTGGAAACAGCATATTTAATAAGTGCCCCTGTTCATCAGGCAAGTTGGGGAACTGCTGAAAAATCTGGGAATCTTTGGCCCTGAAACTACCTCTTCCAGGAAACTCCCAGATAGCCCTTTCTAGCCACTCATCCACCATCAAGTATTTATCAAGTGCCTATGAATGCCTGTGGCACAAAGATGCTACGTGATGAGTCTTGATGTCTCCCTTATATCCGGCACAGGCCGTGCACACAGTAGGCATGCTTGGGCATTTGTTCAATCTACATGTCTTCATGTCATCCCTTAATGCACCTTTTCCCCTCAAGTCATTCTCTACCATTTCAGATTTCCCTGCTGTTCTTTGAAAAGGCAAATGCCCTAAGAACAGAGAGAATTTATTTTCACAACATACTGTATAGAGTAGACGCTCCATACATGCAACTGATGACTCAAATAACCTCATCTAAATCTGAAAGTCCTTTCTGCAGTCCATGAGACATTTTCACAGTTATGTCACCCCTGGTATGACCAAGGGTGACATAATTTCAAATCTAGAGGATTACAGTGGATTTTTTCTCTTAGACTTCCTCAACTGATGGTGTCAAATGTTGGTCATTCATTCAAAAACTGGTTATAGTTAATACTTGTTGTTTGCAATATACCAGATACCACACCAGCACTTTATCAGTATTAGCCAAACGGCCCTATGATCAAAGAATTTACCTCTGTTTGAAAGACGAGGAACCCAGGGCACAGAAAGACAAAGGAAGCTCCCCAAGGTCACAGCCAGTGGTGGACCCATGATTTGAACCCCAGAAACTTAACTGGGAATAAAGGCAGGAGCTGGGGTGTGTGTGAAAGTGTGAGAGTATTAGTCACTCAGTCGTGTCTGACTCTTTGCGACCCCCTGGACTATAGCCCACCAAACTCCTCTGTCCATGGAATTCTCCAGGCAAGAGTACTGGAGTGGGTCGCCATTTCCTTCTCCAGGGGATCTTCCTAACCGAGGGATCGAACCTGCGTCTCCTACATTGCAGGGGAATTCTTTACTGCCTGAGCCACCAGAGAAGCCCAGGAGCTGGGGAGCCACTAAGACAAATCAGATCCAAACCCTGCCCTGAGGGAGGAAACGCAACTGGGAAGGAGTAGTGATGGTGCTGGGTACACTGTGGGAAGAGAGGACAGTCCTGCTCGAGGGGCCACAGGAAACTAAAGCAATCTTTGCTTCAGGTGATAAAGATGGGGGCTTCGAGGCCAGGTGATGACACCTGGGCTGTTGCGTGGATGGTGGGGAAGTGCTGGGGATGCTGAGCTGGCCAGTGGGGTAGGCAGGGCTGTGCTCCCGAAGGTGTTTTAAGGAGCCAAGTATAAGAGGCTGAGAGACAGCAGAGCCTGGAGTGTGGCGGCTGTGGGCCTGGAGAGGGGGTGGGCGTTCTGCCCTCTGAGGGGAGTTAAGGCAAAAGTAGGGAGCTGGAGGTGAGGGTGATGGCTGAGTGTGGTTTGGCACAAGTGAGTTTGAGGAGTGGGGGATGACCCTGGTGGAGCTGCCTGGAACTTGAGGGGGCTAAGGGGGTGTTGGAGGGGACTAGGCAAGGGGGTGATCCTGAGGAAGAGAAAGATGAGGAGGGTGTCTGGGAGTGACCTTTGGGAATGCCCGCCCCTAGGGCAGCAGGAAGCAGCAGAGCAGTGGAGGAGACCACGAGGGGTCCAGAAGGCTGGAGGAATAGCCAGATCCCACCCAGGACTCTGCTGTCAGGGGCCGGGTCTTGCTGCAAGGCCAGGGTGGAATTCTAGAGAGGTAAGAAAGGGCTGGAGACAAGCCGAGGAGACAAGGGGCAAGAGTCTGGCTGCAGAAGAAAGCCGTCAAAAGGAGTGGAGGAGACCACGTCCGCCTTTGGCGAGAGTGTGCTCAGCAGGGTTTGGGGGCCTGAGCCAGGCAGTGAGGGGTTCTGACTGATAGGAGAGGAGGTGCAAAGATGGGACAGCTTGGGAAAGAGAGCACCTGGGAGGCTCCCCTGCAAGGAGGTGGGGAGATGGGAATAAGCAGGTTGGGGCTCGAGGGGCCTTTGGGAGGTTTTAGGACAAGTAAAAACTTGGGGTTCTGCATCTCCCCCGGGCAGGAGGTGGGCCAGGACGGGAGTTCTCAGGGGGACACATCCATCCCTTTCAGTCTGCAGAAGAGCCCTTGTCCACACCCAGGGACTGAGGGTACTGGGGGCCTGCGAAGGACCGCCTCCCCCGCCCCCAGCACTGTCCACCTTCCCCAGCGGCCTGCCACCTCTGTCACCTGCTCCAGACACTGGAGAAATGGGACCAAGCTGGATGATGCTGGGTCATCTGTGTTGAGCCGGCTGCCCTGTGTTTGCCATAGAGTCAAACTCCCTGAATGGTACTGATGGTTTTATCAAGAAACAAGGATACCGTTATTAAGATAATGGTGACAATGATGCCTCTTGTCTGTCTCAGCCCAAGCAAGGCCAGCCCAGGATGGTCACCAAGGGGTGGTGACCACATCCTCACCTCTGACTGTGGCCAGCAGAAGAAGACCGATGGTCCAGGAGGGCAGCATCTGCGTGGATGAAGCCAGAGATGTGCACGGACACCCAGATGCATGGGCAGGAGGCTGGTGAACACGGTAAGTGTCCCTCAGTACCCTCGGGGCCCTCCCCAGGAACCCTGAAGCCTCCCCACACAGGGAGGCGGGTAGCACCCCTCTCGGATCCGGGACTCAGCCTCAGCACCCCTCTTCTGGGCCAGGTCCCTCTGGCAGCCCCAGCCCCTCCCACTCTCCCTACCCTCACAGGGCAAGTGATTTACCATGTGGCCCCAGGGCTTCCAGGCACAGCCCAGCAGGTTGGTCACTGCTTTTTATAACCAGGCTTGATCCTTTGGATTCCTCAGGAAAGGACCCGAGGGTGGGGCCGGGGGGTGTGGGGGGTGGGCTGGGGCGGCGAGGTAGGGTGGGGGAAGCGGGGGCAGACAGCGCTCTGCACATGCCTGCTGTGAACCTAGGTTATCATAAACACACAAAGCCAGCTCAACCAGGGGAGCAGGACTGTTTATGAAGTGAGATTCGAGGAAAGGGAAACTGACTTTGTGGGATCTCAAAGGGCTCTGTTAACCTGAATTCATGGGTACAGTTGCCCAAAGGTTGTGCTCCCCTAGGGATAACAGGGAAATGCCAAGCTGCAGGGCTTCCTGTTCAAAAATCCCTAGGGAAACAGGAACCCCAGACTCAATCTCATTGCCCTGCAGACCCTGGCAGAGCCATGCAGGAGTGGGCGGCTTATGAAGACAGCCCTTGGTTACTTTGGTGGTAGAGTGGGCAGGGAGCATCCTTCTAGAGAACCCGGACAGGGTTATAAAAGCCCTGCAGTTGGAGGCACTCAAAAGAGTAAAATAAACACTGTTCAAATGCAGCTTTGTTTGGAAACAGTATCGTCTAAGACCCAGAGATAAGATTGGAGGTGTTTTCTTTCCTTCAGGGCCAAGAGGAGATCCTGGGTGAATAGCCAGGTGCCGTCCCACTGTTTTAAAAATTGACATATAATTTAGATGCTCCAAAGTGCATAAATTCTATGTTTAAAAACTCAAGTATAGTTTAATGAACTTTGACACATGTATGAAGATGAAACGAAGTGTTAGTCGTTCAGTTGCGTCCAACTCTTTGCCACCCCATGGACTGTACCCTGCCAGGCTCCTTTGTCCACGGAATTCTCCGGGCAAGAATACTGGAGTAGGTGGCTGTTTCCGACTCCAGGGGATCTTCCTGACCCAGGAATTGAACCTGAGTCTCCTGCACTGCAGGCAGATTCTTTGCCATCTGAGCTACCAGGGAACAAATGTATATGCACCAGATTGAAAAACATTTCTGGCAGCCAGAAGTATCTTGGGATCCCTCTACCACCACTCCCATAACCATGCGCCTGACAGATCCTAGGTGAGCCATAAGCACTTGTTGGATGAAAGAATAGGACAGTGGAAGCTAACGGTGAGCTGAATGCATTCCAGATCTTTCCTGCCTTCTCCTTCCTGCTCTGTGCCCTAGAAGCTATCTCAATGGACAGCATCTCTGCACCACTTGCCCTTGACCTTCTGATTGGCTTCCATCAATGGGAAGGAGGTGGGCGGAGGGAGAGTTTGGGGTATTTCTTCCCCAGGCTCGCTCCCTTCTGTGTGGGATCCCATGATGGCTGCCCCTCTCTCCTGCCAGCTTCAGCTCCTCAAGCAGCTCATCATCTGGCCCCCAGTTCCTTCTAGACTCTCATGATACCTCCCTCCGGCTAAGCTTCAGACTTTGGGAAAGTAGAAGCTTCCAGGGGCTGCTAATCCCTGGGTGATTTAGCTTCCCTAGTGGATTCCCTTGACCCTGTCCACAACTCTGTAAACAGTCCTTCTGATCAGCCCTTGGAGTGGCTGTCTCTTGCCACTGAGGCCCTGGAAGGTGTGCCTAGCCACTGGACCTCGCCTGAAAGGAGCCAGTCCTGGTCCCAGTCTCAGAGGCCCGTGGTCCTTCTGGGGGCTTAGCTGGGTCTTAGGCACTGTCCCTTCCCGACTCTCTATTCTTGACGACCTTTCCATCCTCATTAGGAAAGTTTGGGATTGTGTAGTTCTTTGGTTTCACCATCCACACTAATAGCAGCCAAGCCTTTCTGTGACTAGATTTAGTTTTTGACAAAGGTTTAGTGAAACATGTTCAGATAATCCCTGGGTCCCATCCTCCATGCTCCTGGTTCCAGCTACAGTTTGGTCAAAGAATCCAGGAAATCTTCTCCCCAAAGGGACCCGTGGTGTTTCGTCTGGTCAATAGCCAAAGAGAGGGCAGAGCTGGAAAGAAAAGGGAAGTTTATATTTCATTTAGGCAAGAGATGATTCTTGATATTTTCAGGTCACCAGGCTCCGTTCTAAATGCCGAGGGCAGGTGGTGATCACGCTTGTCCTCAAGGAACTCACTAAGGCGGATTTGCTCAATATGAGGAAAAACTTCCTAAAGGCTAGAGCCACTGGGAAATAGAACAGAGCTTTGTTGGAGGGGAGGGACCCCTCCTCACTTGGATGACGCTGTGACTGAGTAGAGGTGGGCCAAAGCCCAGTGCCAGGTGAGGGGCAACACCGGTGGTCTACTTCTAAGCTTGTTTTCGAATCTGGGATCCTACAGGAAATTTGGGAAAGGAAATTTGGATGAGGAATCACCCAATATGAGGCCGCTATATCTAAGTCGTGAGAAATATGCTGAACAAACGAATCTTGGGAAGAGTGTCCAGAGGAGATATTGAGAGCTAGATATCAGAGGAGAAATAGGTGGTATTGGTTCAAAAGGTGTCCTGAGAGGAAACAGCAGGGATCAATCAGATTGTAGCTCCAGCTCCTAGGGGCCTTGTGTATTCCCATTCTACAGCCCAGGTGTCAGAGGCTGGGGAAGCAAGGGGCTTAGTTAAGAGTGAATGGAAGAGGAGGCCTTGATCTTTTATAGATACATAAAATTTATATAGATTATATATATAATTTATATAGAGTATGTATATATTTATATAGATTATATATATGTATGACTTTATGTATGTAGTTTTGACGGTGCTGGGCTTTCATTACTGCACAGCTTTCCTCTCGTTGCAGCAAGCAGCTCTGCTCTCTAGCTGTGCTGCACAGCCTTCTCACTGCTGTGGCTACTCCTGGTGCAGAGCACGGGCTCTAGCGAGGGTGTGCAGTCTCAGCAGTTGGGTTCCCCGGCTCTCGAGTGCAGGTCTCTAAAGTTGTGGTGCTTGGGCTTAGTTGCTCCGCAGCATGTGGGATCTTCCCGGACCAGGGATCGAATCCGTGTCCCCTGCATTGGCAGGTGGATTCTTTACCACGGAGTCACCAGGGAAGCCTGAGGAGGCCTTGCTCTTAGGCACCACCTCCTACTGTGCTGCTGCTGCTGCTCTCTCCTTCTGTAGGTCTCAGTTTGCTGACCTGTAAATGGGGGGGATTCTAGGTGGATTGAAGAATACCATCTCTACACCACGCTGCTCCCCAGGGGGCCTGGGCACCCCTGCTGCAGTCACCAGTGATTGGGGACAGACCCACTGGGTGCTCCCTAGCAGTCCAGAGCCTGCCTGGTCTCCGTGGCAGGGTGGCTGGCCCAAGGCAGGCCGGCAGGGCCCCAGGCTGCCTCCCACTTGGCTTCCCACCACGGCAGGGCCAGCTCAGCTCCTCCTTCCTCTTGGCGGGCATGCCCGAGGTTCTGAAGTCCTGCCAGCTATCTGCCCTGGGAAGGAAGCGAAGGCCAGCACCTGTGGGAAAAGTCTTTTACTGGCCACAGGTGGCTGGGTCAGGGCCTGGGTAGTGCTGCCGGCTGGCCCCGCTGCTGCCCTGGGGAGGGGTGGCTTGGGTCTTCCTTTGCCAGCACCCCGAGGCCTTTTGAGACATGTTTCTCATCTTCATCACCTCCTTTGTCTGTCCTCCCCTTCCCTCCCCCTGCCCTTGCCCCTGGAGGGCTGACATCACCTCTCTCTAGGCTGCTACTTCAACCTCCCCACAGCTTCCGTGCAGCTGCTGCTGCTAAGTCGCTTCAGTCGTGTGCGACTCTGTGCGACCCCATGGACTGCAGCCCACCAGGCTCCCCCGTCCCTGGGATTCTCCAGGCAAGAACACTGGAGTGGGTTGCCATTGTCTTCTCCAATGCAGGAAAGTGAAAGTGAAATTGCTCAGTCATGTCTGACTCTTAGCGACCCCATGCACTGCAGCCCACCAGGCTCCTCCGTCCATGGCATTTTCCAGGCAAGAGTACTGGAGTGGGGCGCCATCGCCTTCTCCTCCTTGAAGCTACCACAGTATTAGATGCTTGTTTTGTGTGTTTGTTCACTCCTTCATGTTCATTTTTATATGACCACAGTGTACTGGCTGCTCTTCCAGCCTGAGGGTAAAACAGGGAACAGCGTGTTTTCCTGCCCTGCGCTTTGTGGGACTGATGCTCCCTTGGGTCACAGATGCTGCTTGCCCAAAATAAATACACAATGGCAAACAAAATGAGCTAATGAAAGGACACATGTTGATGAGGGCTTGTACCAGAACCACATAACCTGAGCTTTCACAAAAGGGAAAAGTTGGGGATACCGGGTGGAGAGGGAGCCAGCCTAGTGGAGTCCAGGCTCCTGAGCCAGACATGCAAGGTTGGTTGCTGCTATAGACTGGGCTGTATTCTCCCTCAAAAGATATGATGGAGTCCTAAATCCTAGGACTTCAGAATATGACCTTTTGGAATTAGACTTTTTACGAAGGTAAAGTGAAGCCATTAGAGTGGGTCCTAATACAGGATAACTGGTGTCCTGATGAAAAAGGGGACCTTTGGATACAGAGACATGCACACAGGCCAAGTAAACAGAAATGGAGAGATCTGGATGATGCTCCTATAGGAAACGAGGATGGCCAGCAACCGCCACAAGGAGAGAGACACAGACAGGGTCTCCACAGGGTCTCCTTCACAGATGCCTGAAGGACCCAGCCCTGTAATGCCTTGGTCCTGGACTTTCCAGCCTCCAGAATTGTGAGATCATAAGTTTCTGCTGTTTGTGCTGTGCTTAGTTGCTCAGTCGTGTCCAACTCTTTGCAATCCCATGGACTGTAGCCCGCCAGACTCCTCTGTCCATGGGATTCTCCAGGCAAGAATACTGGAGTCGGTTGCCATGCCCTCCTCCAGATCTTCCCAACCCAGGGATTTAACCCAGATCTCCTGCATTGCGGGAGGATTCTTTACCATCTGAGCCACCAGGGAAGCTCTCCTGCAGTTTAAGCCACCTCATCTGTGGGCCTTTGTTGTGGCAGCTCTGCTTGTGTGGAAGGACACACAGTCCTGAAGATGAACCTGTTCTTCCCCTCTTCTGAGCTTTTGCACCCATGGGTTCCCCCGCCAGGGATATCACTGAGGAAACTCTGACCCCTGTCCCCACCCCAAGGCTCATTCCTCCCCCATCCACCCTTCTCCTCCCTGGCCACATCTGTGCCTTCATTTCTGGTCTTAGAGCTGACTCTCTGCTCTCACAGCCTGTGACACTGGGCATGTCTTCCACATTCTCAGTCCCAGACTATATTCGCCAAGGTTACTCAGACCTGAGTAAAGACAGGGACACCATCCTCACAAAAAATTCTCATAGCACCCCCACTCCCCTGGTCCTGGGACATTCCCCTTAGCTTCATTTTATTTATTCATCTATCTACTTATTTACATATTTATTTGTTCCTGCTGCGCCACTCAGCAGGTCAGACCTTAGGTCCCTGACCAGGGTTTGAACCTGTGTCCCCTGCACTGGGAGGGCGGAGTCTTAACCACTGGACTGCCAGGAAAGTCCCCCCTTGGCCTTATTTTATAGTGCAATTTAGGAAACAAAACTCTCACTGCAAATTACCACAACAAAGAGAAAACTCTATAACTGGCTAAAAAAAAAAAAGATTATCATCAAAATGAAAACACAATAAATTCCCAGATAAGAGTGCACCTGGACCTTGGATGAGAAGACTCACGTTTAGAGGAGTTGGGAAACGCTGAATCCTGGGACAGCATCACCCCGCTGCACAGAAGCACCTGAGGGGCTTACAAAGAGGCCTCCGTTACCTGCGCTTGTTCTTGAATTGGTCAGGGTGGGGCTTGGGATCCTCCCTCCCACCCCACTTTTTTCAAGCTCCCAGATGATCTGGTTTGTGGGCTGCATGGGGCACTCCTGGAGCTTCCTCAACCAGTCCTGGGCCCTCAGATGCCCAGTTTCCCGCACCTTGGGGTGAGCACACAAGGCCTGAGTTGGGTGAGCTAGAACCCCCCTAACAGGCACTGCTCTGTGTCTGTGGTGGTTGGTGGTTTAGCTCAGTCGTTTCCTACTCTTTGCAGCCCCAGGGACTGCAGCCTGCCAGGCTCCTCTGTCCACGGGATTTTCCAGGCAAGACTACCAGAGTGGATTGCCATTTCTCCAGGGGATCTTCCAGACCCAGGGATCAAACCTCTGTTTCCTGCATTGCAGGCAGATTCTTTACCCCTGAGCCATTAAGGAAGCCCATTCCTGCTCCCTTCTGGTAGCTTTGAATCTGGGGTCAGACTGTGGCCACACTCCATAGGGTACCCCCCTCATCTTACAGCTTGCTGACTTAAGGATGGAGTCTTCTGTTCCATTTTATAGTTGAGAAAGCTGAGACCCAGAGAGGTGGAAAGTCCTGGCTTAGGGTCACCAAGTTTGACTAGAATCCTGACTGCTGACTCAGTGTCTTTTCTTGCTGCTTCCAACCAGACTGTCCCTCTGAGCACAATGTGTTAACACATTGACTATGAATGTGACATATTTTCATTGTTCCAAAGGCCATGTTCATATGCATTCTGAAAACGCACCACCTCTGTTAGTTAAAAAACAAAAGGGAACGAAGTCTAATCAAGCTGGTCCCATGCTGCCCCTGAAATCTGGATTTCACATCTGCTAGGGACACATGGGAGGCTTCCCTTGTGGCTCAGACAGTAAAGAATCTGCCTGCAATGCAGGAGACCCGGGTTCCATCCCTAAGTAGGAAGATTCCCCTGGAGAAGGAAATGGCAACCCACTCCAGTATTCTTGCCTGGAGAATCCCATGGACAGAAGAGCCTGGAGGGCTACAGTCCATGGGGTAGCAAAGAGTCAGACATGACTGAAGTGACTTACACACACAGGGCCACATAGACACTGCAAATGTCCCCAGAATAACCATGGAGAGCCCTAAACACCCTTCTCCCAGACTGTGTGTTAGGATCAAGGATGTGTGGTGCAGAACTTGGACTCCTCAGAGATGATGGGAAATGGGGTCTCATAGCTACACTAGTGAGTAGCCAAGATGTCATTATGTGGCTTTTCTTCTGGGCTATAATTCCTACTTACTTTAGGTGAAACTTTACAGGATTTAAGCCATGCTAAACAGTTCAAAATGGAGTCACAGTGGCTAACGTAACTTCTGTATTAGATGTCTTGAAGCATTCGCTGCAAAATTGTGAGCATCTTAGAGTGATAAAGGGAGCAGTACTTTAGATAAGAAATTTGATGGAGATAAGAGATGGGATGGGCAACATATGTAACTGGAACAGAAGGAGCAATCAATACAGAAAAGATACCTTGCGTGCAACAGTTACACCTACTGACACACTCCTTGAAGAGAAATGCCGAGCCCAGCAACTAGAAAAACAAACACTGTATATTGATGCATATATGTGGAATCCGAAAAAATTGCTATAGATGATCTTCTTTACAAAGCAGAAATAGAGACACAGATGTAGAGAACAAAGGTATGAATACCAAGCGGGGAAAGGCGGGAATGGCATGAATTGAGAGATTGGGATTGACATATATACACTATTGATGCTCTGTATAAAAGAGATACCTAATGAGAACCTACTATATAGCACAGGGAACTCTACTCAGTGCTCTGTGGTGACCTGAATTGGAAGGAAATAAAAAAAGAAGATATATATATATATATCTCAATATCTCATGTACTTTGCTGTACAGTAGAAACTAATACAACATTGTAAAGCAACTATACTCCGATAAAAGTTAATTTAAAAAAAAAGAAGGCTCTTTGCTGGAGGACTTGATCCCACAGTGCTGACCTGTTGCAGATAAGACATTGCCTGAGGCCCCGTCAGAGCAGGGGGCGACTTCCCATTCATGGTTGTCTCAAGACCCGTGGCCAGACGAAGACCTCTGCTCTTGCTGACATGCTTCCTTCCCGCCTTCTTAAGAGTGTTTCGTTTACCCCCTTTCCTCATTTCCCTGCTCTGACTAAGCTGTGTTGTGTGCTGTTTGTGTTCAGTTAACGAAGGGCCTCCAGGTTTTGTGTGTCTCCAGGTCTGTGATTCTTACCGGGCCTTATCACTGGGCTCTGTGACGCACACGGCATCCAAGGCATTAATCGTGGGGCCTTCTGTTCTCTGCCTTCCTGGGAGTTTTCTCAGGAAGTATCTCTGATAACAGGGCCTATGCTTATTCTAGGAGAGGATCTTGGGTGGAGAGACCTGGAGGCCCCACTCCAGCTTGGATCCCCAACAGCTGCCTTCCATGTCCCTGGGGTGTTTGGCCATCACTGCACCTGTCATCAAATCCAAGGTCACCGAGGTCACCTGAGGCTCAGGGTAGAGCCTCCACTGTGTGCTTATGGTGCAGCCAACAGCCTAAGGGCTCCTCAGCAACTTGCTTTCCCTGTCCTCAGTCTCTTCTTAGCTTTCCTGCTGTTTTAAAATCACTTCCTCCAAGTTATTGCCTGTATCTGTTAGTCTGGGGAGCAGGTGAGGCAGGCTGTCCTTGAGCAGGGGGGCTCTCTCACCATCCCCTCCATCATACCTACTTCCATGCACTACCCTCCAAGGGTCTCATTGTTATCGTGTTCAGTTGCTAACTTGTGTCCGACTCTGCGACCCCATGGACTACAGCATGCCAGGCTTCTCTGTCCTTCACTATTTCTTGGAGTTTACTTAAACTCATGTCCATTGAGTCGATGATGCCATCCAACTATCTCACCCTCTGTCCCCAACCCTTCTCCTCCTGCCTTCAATCTTTCCCAGCATCAGGGTCTTTCCCATCAAGGAGGGTCTCCTTACCGCTTCCCTGGAAGTCTGCAGGGGCCTCCTCCTCCTCGCTGGCCTCCCAGCCTGCAGTTTCAGTAGGCTGTCTTCCTGCAAGCCTGGGCCTAGAACCCCCGGCTCTGTGGAGCCTTCCCCATCTTGCGTCTGCCTCTTCTGGGTCCTGTCCTGGGATGCGCCTTGCTTTTGCTGGGCAGAGGGCAGCAGGGCTGTGTTTGTTTGCCTGCTGGCACGCCGAGAGCACTGCCTCACGGTAGGCCGCTTCCCCTCAGTCCAGTGCCTGGCACAGAGCTGGCATTGGGAGTGTCTGCAGAGTCTATATCCTGTTGACTGAATTTGCCGCCTCGTCCAGAGTGGGTTCCTGGCCAGGGCCGGGTCTCTCCCGCTCAGAGCTCCCTCCTCCTCATTACCCTGTTTATTGAGCCCCAGCCCCCACCCCCTGTCCTTTACTATGAAGCCTCTCCTACAGTTTCTCGGTAAATCCTCATCATACTCTCTGCTTGTAAGGACTGTTCTGGAGCCCACTCACCCTTGAGTTTTCTGTTTTTTAAAAAATAATTTTCTTTATTTATTTTTAGCTGTGTTGGGTCTTTGCTGCTGAGTGGGCTTTTCTCTAGTTGCAACGAGCTGGGGCTACTTTCTAGTTGTAGTCCGTGGGCTTCTCGTTGCGGTGGCTCCTCTTGTGGGGCGTGGGCTGTAGGGCGTGGGGGCTGCAGTACTTGCGGCACCCGGGCTCAGTAGCTGTGGTTCCCAGGCTCTAGAGCATAGGCTCAATAGTTGTGGTGCACGAGCTTAGTTGCTCTGTAGCATGTGGGATCCTCCCAGACCAGGGATCGAACTCATGTCTCATGCCTTGGCAGGTGGATTCTTTACCACTAAGCCATTCAGGGAAGCCCTGCCCTCAAGTTTGAAGCTCAGTAACACCTGACGTGCCACCAGGGGTTAGAAACTGCTGTGGTGGTTGGGTGACCAAGAGGGGAGATACTCAGTGGAGACAATGACCGTCCTGGTCCCTCAGAGCCCCCCCAGGGTTGATCATGGGACAGGCTGGACCACCTTGAAGACCCCTCCCTCCACCAGGTACAGAATACCTTTGTGGGTTAGGACTCATGGAGAGGTCTGGTTGGCTGAGTCATACCCACCCTCCCATGTCACAAAAGTCTCTCTCTACAGAGTCTGCGTTGGACACTCCCCTCAGAAGCCGGTTCCCTGGACCCCTTCTCAGCACTTGACCCTGCCTAGGATGGCGCCGCCCTGCAGGCAGAGAGAAGGCTCTGAGGCAGCCTCGGTCCAGGGACCGCAGGGGGCAGGGTGGGTTGGGGGCTGGGAGACTTTCTATGCTCTGCAAACATTCCCACCACAGCCTCTGGAAGCCAGAGCCCCTTTAACCTCACCAAGAGCCAAAGCTTCCGGGTGGGCCCATCACCACCCAATTTACCACCACAAAGAGGCCACATCCTAGCATGGCCTTCCGTGATCTCAAGGCAGCCAGGGTCTGAGGCCTGACCCTCAGTCCCAATGACAGGACAGTGACCCACTCTGTATGCTCGAACAGCGAACACCCCCTTGCCACCGCAAGGGACTCTTGCCTCACTTGTAGATGAAGGGGCAGGGCTAAAGCTCTGCTGAGGCCCCTCAACGCCCACCCTCTAGTTCTGCTGCTTGTTGCCACCCCCTCAGGTGAGGAGAAGACAGTGGGCACAAGGACCAAGGAAACTGGGCCGGGGGGCGGGGGGAAGGTGTGGTAACTGGAGGTCAAGGGCAGGAAATCCAAATATATAGAAAATGTGCAGGACATTTAAAAATACAGTTTCCAAATGTCCCATAGAGGGGAGCTGACATCAGCAACAGAGGTGAGCAGATAGATGCATGAACAGATTTTACTGGTGTCACAAGCAGCGGCACCACGCCTGGCATTTAACAGGGCCTGAGAGTGAGCAGGACGTCTTCTCTCACGGTGTCATGACATGGGACAGTTTCGCTGCAGAAACTGTGTCTGTGGAGAGAAAAGGAATGCTTTTTCTAAGTGCCGTGGCATCCTTACCTGGCAACTGGTCTCATTCAGTGGAGATAATTGCTGATTTACAATTCAAAAGGCCGAGGGCTGCCCTAGGCTGGTAACAGTTACTAGAGGGCTGATTGCCTGGAGGCTTCCAGTGGGAATGGCTGGCTGGTCTCAGGACACAATCGGGTGGATGGTCTCTGGACACTCTGGCAGCCAGGACTGAGAGCTCCTTGGAGCAGGGACTGGGCCTCTCACAGATCTCCTTCTCCACAACCCAGGCGAACATCCCCAAACCCTGGCATATGGATTTACAGATGGACTCACTCTTGGCTCAGTCACTCAGAGGACCTGATTCAGATCAGTAGCTCCAGAAAATACAGTTGCTACAGTTGCTACAGTAGACTGAGCTCCTACTAGCTGCAAAGGCACTAGCTGTTCACTGTGCGTGCGATGTGAACTTCCTTCTCACAGCACACGTATGTGGAGGTGTTGTCACAAGTCCTACATCACAGGAGAGGAAACTGAGGCACAGAAGGCTCTCAGTTAATACGCGGAAGAACCAAGATGCAAATACAGGTCTAGCTGATGTCATGGCCCACATTTTCTACGGTTGGGTCAACTCCAAAGCTATTGTGACCAGGCTCTCTGCTGGGGCTCCCCCCTCCTGCCTTCCCAACATGACAGGGAGCTGGTTACTTGAGTCTCGCCACTGGTGTCATTTGTAGAAGAGGGCATAGCTCTCTCCTGTGACTAGTGAGAATTCCATGTTGATAACACGTCTCATGACAATACATGTAAACAAGCTTTATAATTACTTAAAAATCAATGCAGATGTAAGCGGTGATGGTTATAGCTCTTCTAAGAAACACGGGCTTCTCTCAGGTCTCACCACCTATGAGCTCTGAAGCTTCATCCTCTTTCCTCACCTTCACTGGCCCCTCTCCATTTTCCCTCTGTATTTCATTTGTCTTTCCGGGAAGCTCTAACCCTAACCTAATCATCTTCTGGTCCTCTGCACAGGAGGCCCACCCTCAGCAGCCTGGCCTCCCCCTGCCCCTCCTCTCCTCCAGGACCCTCTGCCTGCCTTCCCAGCCACTCTCTTTGGGCCCCTCATGTGGAGTTCTTATTGTGCTCTTGACCTTTTGCATGAATTATAAGTCTAATTTTCCAACAGCTACATTGTTAAGCCCTCCACAGCATCCTATCCTCTGTCTTTGCATCCCCCTCCTGTACTTCTGGGAGACCTGGCACTTAACCAAGTCAGAGAAGAAGGAAGGGGGAGGCCGGTGTTGGGGGGAGAGAGAAATAAAGGGGAGAAAGCTACATTTTTCTCTTTTGACACCATGTCACTGGAAGGAATTCCTGTCAGCAGATTCTTTGGTAGGACTTGAAACCGCAATAACTTCCACATATTAACTAAAAAAATCTGAGGGATATCTGAGAGGAAGTTGAACCAAAGTCTTACTTTTCTTTGGTCTCCCAATTATTATTATTTTTTAAAATGTTACTTATTGGCTGTTTTCCCAACAGCAAAATATTTGAAGAAGTTAATGAATTCAGCATTTTTATTCCCCAGACTAGTTGGTGAGGTTCGCTCTTCCTATATTTAAAATACCTGATGTCCACCATCCAGCTTTTTTTTGGATAGATCCCCTCTGGAGTTGGCAGGTGGGGAACCTGCACGTAGGCCTCTGGAGAGCTGAGGCGGCAGCTGAAGGCTCAGGGCCTCAGGCATGGTCTGTTCCCTCTCTAGAAAGTGCAGAAAGACACTGCAGGGTGCCTCGC
The DNA here is from genome assembly GCF_014754425.2 of Oryx dammah. Classification (NCBI taxonomy): domain Eukaryota; kingdom Metazoa; phylum Chordata; class Mammalia; order Artiodactyla; family Bovidae; genus Oryx; species Oryx dammah. Next base: position 35,825,836 of record NW_024070198.1, on the reverse strand, counting down.
CCTGGCTGGTTGGGTCTTGTATTTTTTTTTCCTTTCTCAGATCTACCTGTGAGCAAGTCTTCTCCTGGGAACGCCTCGCCCTCGCGTTGTAAAGATTCCAATGAGACCACATTCTTCTGACCTGATTTTAACCACATGGTCCCAGGATGCAGGCAATGGTTCTACTTCCTTACAGGGCCTGGGGAACTGGCCTTCAAGCCCCAGTGTTCTCTGGTGGGGCCAGCAGGGGAGGCCTCGGCTGCACCCCCCGCCTGCCCAGAGCTCCTCACCCACCTCCTTGGTTCTGTGCTCTCTCTGAGAGGACCTTCTTGTTCTGCTGACCACCCACCTGGGCCAGCCTCTCCATCCTCCCTTCAGAGAGACAAGGAGAACCTCACAGAGGTCATCCAGCCTCTGGACAGCTGTGAGTTCTGCCAACCCTGCTGTCCCTCTGCCCAGGGGAGGGACATTCTCTGGGGCCTAAGGTTAGTGACCCCACCAGATCTCCCAAACCTCAGTCAGTGAACAAGAGCCCAGGAGCCCCTTTCCACCAAGCCACAAAGAGGTGTCCTCCTGGCTGGACTTGGGGTCTGAGCTTTGCTCATTACCCCCATATCCCCCACAGCTGGGACAGTTGGGGACATCATGGGTCAGGATGAATATTCTGCAAATATGGACACCTCAGCTCTCTCTTGTCTCATCTCAAATTTTATATCTTTTGCTAAAACTGATTTCTTCTTCTATTGCTCTGAGCTTTCATGGATCGTCCCCTCTTTAACACACAGCCATCTTCCAACCCATATTTATAACCTTATATCCCTCAGAAACTATTTCTTATTTCTCTGTCTTATTTTTCCTCCTCAGGTTTTCACTGAAAGTGGAGCTGTATCATCTGTGCTTCCCAAAGAGAGTGCTGAGGACACAGGCTGAACCTTAACTGGCCTTCTGGGGTGAGTTTCCATGACAAATGCAACTTTCTACAAACATCCTCAGGAACAAGCCAGCAAAGACGCTTACTCCGTCTTCTCCTCTCCCTTCTGCATGGCGATCTTGGCTGCACCCACTTTCAGGAGGGTTGGGTTTGCCACGTTGTTATTCCAAAGAAACTTGACTTTCTCAGTTGTTCCAACATCAATATCTCCATCAAACTCACTGGAAAGGGTGGAGCCTGGTTTGATAATCCCACTTGAAATAGAGAAATAGAAACATTTCCATTCATTGCAATAAGTTCTAATGAACATATAAGTTCCTGCCACTTTTCTCTACTCAAGATTAACTAAATAATTTTTCCAAATTAATTCTCAGATAAAGGTCTAACCTTTATCTGAATGAAATGAAATGAAAATGAAAAACTCAGTTAACAATGCCATCAGTCTCAAGCTACTATTTATTTTATTTTTGGCCATGCCACGTGGGATCTTAGTTTCCCAACCGGGGATTGAACGTGTGCCCCCTGCAGTGGAGGCTAGGCGTCTTAACCACTGGCCATCAGGGAAGTTCTTCAAACTACTATTTAAATATTATTTCTTCAAATGTAAGTTCATTTATCTTCAAAACTTTGTTATAGAAAACCATGTAATTCTTTCATATTTTTCTGGTTGAATTATTTGTATAATAACAAGTTATCCACTTATTTTAACACAAAACACATGTGTGACTAGGCTAGTCAGAAAACATGATATCTGGGATAACATTAGATTTAATCTTAAAAAATCTTATCTATTGAAAGAGAAAGAATTAAATGCCTGGATTTATAATAAAGAAAAGAACACTTGTTAGCAAAAATCTGAAATTAGCTTCTGGACATAAAGTAAATAATTTAAAAGCCATTCAGAAAAATATGCCAAGCATGTCAGTGCATGCATATGAAAGGCCTGTGTATCACCAAGTGAGAGATGGTGTCAAAAAAGGAAATTTACTTGAAGACATTGTATTGACAAGTGTTTCCCTTATTTCCAAACAAAGCAACTTTGATTTGACCAGTGGCTGTTCTTCCAGACAGTGTTATAGAAACGCCACATCTCCAGCCTGCATGGGGCATAGAAAAGAGTTTAGTCTATTCATGCTCAAGATAGTGAACCCACATCTCAGATCCCTGTTCCCCATTCCTTACACTGAGATAGAAAGTTCTACATGTTAACCTACAACTGGAACTAGGCCCTAAGGAGAAGCACGCATCTGGCAGTGGCCCCACCCCAGTAAAGGGACCACTAGTCACATGTGGCTGCTTAAATTAAATACAAATAATTTTAAAAAAAAACCTCACTTTGCTTAGCCACATGGAAAGTGCTGAATTGGTACACATGATTGATGGCTGCTGTGCTGGGCCGCACAGAGCATCGCCACCACGCACTAGAGTTCTGTTGGGCAGCTCCCCTCTAGAAGGACAGCAGTGTGAGTGAAGGTGAGAAGAGAAGGAGTGAGGGCTTGTCCCTGCATTTGAAAGGCAACTCGGGGTGCCGTCCTCAGTCTCAAGGGCCAGGTCTGTCTTTCCTTTGCCTCTCTGTGGCCTGAGCAGTCTCCAGCACAGAGGTCATCAAGATTTATACCCGAAGAGCTGTCTTGGCCCCTAGGAGCGCACACATGCACACAGACCTGCACACCTATGACCACACACTCACACACATACCTAAGCACACACGTGCGTGCATGCTAAGTCGCTTCAGTCGTGTTCCAGTCTCTGAGACTCTATGGACTATAGCCTACCAGGCTCCTCTGTCCAGCGGATCCTCCAGGCAAGAACACTGGAGTGGGTTGCCTTGCCCTCCTCCAGGGGCTCTCCCTGACCCAGGGGTTGAATCCACATCTCTTTTACCTCCTGCTGTGGCAGGCAGGTTCTTTACCACTAGCACCACCTGGAAAATCCCATAAACACACACATGCACACACATACTCACATGTACACATACTCCCACATACTCATATACACACTCACATTCCCACGCATGCACACGTAGGAGTGTAAACACACACCCCCCCACACACCCTTTGCCTAACTTCTACGTGTCCTTCAGGTCCTCAGAGGTGTTTTCTCTGCTCCTTCCCCTGGTCAAGGCTGTGTGCTCTGTCCCCCCAGTATCCCAGCAGCAATCTGCCAAGCCCATGCACTTGGAGCTGCTTGCTCAGTTTCCAAATTCTCTGCTGCATTATAAATTTCATACCAGAGTATTTACATCCTCCCTGCACCCCCTATGTCTAGCACAGTCTGTGGTCCATAAATAAATATTAGTTGAGGAATGAATATATGGCTTTTGAATGTTTAATTTGTTGTTTTAAAATATGGGCATGTATTCCATGCATCACCACATCAGAAGAAGGATCGATTCATCAATGTCTTTTTAAATAAATATGTATACAGTGATGGAAGGATTCCCTATCTTGACTGTGGAGATGGCTCCATGACTATTCATTTATCAAAACCCATAGAATCAGCTATATACCACAAAGGCTGACTTTTGCTGTACATAAATTATATCTCAATAAACCTGGCTTAAAGTACTATATAAGACTTGTATTATATTTATGTATTTGTATATACACAGTCTCTCTCTCTCTCTCTCTTTTTTTTTACAGTGCAACATCTTAAGGAACTTTCATAGGGCAGGTTGGCACAAAGTAGCTGAAACGTGTCCATCTCTACCCTTTGTCTGAGCTCATTCAGCTGAATTTGGAGAGAAATTACCCCCTTCTGATTCCCATTCACCTTCCACCAGACAGTCACCCCTCCCGCACACCCATGATCAAGAGGGACGCATGTACAGAAGGCTGGGAATGGAGAGATTGGAGTTGGGCTTCTCAGTGGGTTGGACAGGCAAAGAGCTGGTATCAAATAAATTTTGAATGAATAGGAAAACAGATGTGGATGAGACAATTTTTGAGAACAAAAGACTGGGGGTGGCAAAAATTCAGAGAAGGTGGCCACAGAAACATGTAAATCGCTGTTAGCCCATTAGCCATGCGATTTGCGTGAGCTCATTTTATGCCATAGAAATAAACTGGAAGTAAAGCAGACCCTTTCTACCTTCTCACTTGAGTCTTAAATGGGGTAGTTTGAGTGGATGTGTCCTTTTACTAAGATAAAATGTACCCACAAATATTTCAGGTTATTTATGTTTCTGTAGTATTTATCTTTATGTAAAACAGAAACCAAATCTTCTTTACCAGGGCAGGAAAGTCACAACACAACTTACGGGCAAATTTGCTGGAATCTCCTGTGTTCAGGAAGAACTGCTGCTGCTCCTCACGTGCCTTGCCAGCAAATGTCAGCATAGCGTCCCATCTGCGGGACACCCTTCACCTGGACAGGGGAAGCACTTGTTCTAAGGAGAAAGATGGACCTGGCTGTAAGGTATGTTTGTCTCTCTATGATCCACCCATCTTATGGGCAATTTCCCTACAGTCTGAGGTTCCTCTTTTATAACTGGAAAGCGACTGGAATAGATGGTCTCTAAACTACCTTCATCTAGGGTGTGGTACCCAAGCCTGAGGCACATCATGTTGGAACTACTCCAGGAGGTTCAGAAAACACTGATGCCTTTTCCCCAGGTTAGATCAAATATGGCTTCCATCAAGCGGTGTGCTGGTGAATGACTAATAGGCAACACTGGAACAAAAAGTCCTTTGTAATGTCTACCAATTTCCATGCTATAAATACTCTCTGACTGTGGCCAGGTTCAGGCTACCAACATGATGTTGCTGAATGGGGAGCTGGGGGGAGCTGGTCACACCAGGCTCGAGTGTATCATTTCTTCTGTCTCTCTCGTTGCCAGCTGCACAAGACACAACCCTCCACCCGCAGCCCCCAGCCTGGCACCCAGATTTCCTCCTCTCTGGTGTGTATATTCTTCTCTCACACATTCAATTTTTGTTCTGCTTTAGTCAGAAATCTGCACTCTTTCTCCTCCTTCTAAAACCTATGATTTTCCAAGCAAGATTCAAACTTTGCCTCCAGCAGGAAGCCTCCCTAGATCACTGAACTGACTGCTCTACTCTCTGATTTCCCAGAATCTTCCTCGGCCATGTGACTCTTCTAGAACTGTAGCTACCTCCTGCTTAAAGGTTTTTTCCCCTTCCCTCCACAGAGGGGTTCACTCCACGTGAACTCTGACATGCAGTGCCCGAAGAAATAAGGGATGATGAGAAACTGGTGACGGAGAAGGCAATGGCACCCCACTCCAGTACTCTTGCCTGGAAAATCCCATGGATGGAGGAGCCTGGTGGGCTGCAGTCAGTCCATGGGGTCGCTAAGAGTCGGACATGACTGAGCAACTTCACTTTCACTTTTCACTTTCCTGCATTGGAGAAGGAAATGGCAACCCACTCCAGTGTTCTTGCCTGGAGAATCCCAGGGACAGGGGAGCCTGGTGGCTGCCGTCTAAGGGGTTGCACAGAGTCAGACACGACTGAAGTGACTTAGCAGCAACAGCAGCAACTGGTGAAGAGTACTGCAGACCCCAACACAGCAGGACAACAGCACCACCGTGGGACTCAAGGTGGGATAACATCTTATAGACTCAAAGTCCCTGTAGCAAGCACAGGGGTATGAGGCGAATCCATTGGGATTGAGGATGCTCTCTGAGTAGTACTTATAGCTTCTCAAGTGATTGCAAGCCACGAAGTCCTGGGTTTCTGGGGAAGTAAAGGAGGAAGTCTGCACAGGTGGCCGGGGTCCTGTGACAACTTCTCTGCCTTTCCCTCCAAGCAGGATGGGACTATATATTCAGAAATTTAAGATAAGTCCAAAATCCAGACACAAAATGACAGCTAACATAGAAAGCCTGCTTTCTGATTGCTGGGCAATGTTTTGAACTCTTTGTGTGTATTGCCCCTATAACCCTCACCTTTCTTCAGGGGCTTCCCTAGTGGCCCAGATAGTAAAGAATCTGCCTGCAACGCAGGAGACCCAGGTTCAATTCCAGAATCAGGAATATCCCCTGGAGTAGGGAATGGCAACCCACTCCAGTCTTCTTGCCTGTCCATGGGATTTCCATGGACAAAAGTGGTGACTCTCATGCAAACAGGATATCCCATGGATAGAGGGGCTTGGTGGTCTACAGTCCATGGGGTCACAAAGAGTCAGACATGACTGAGCAATTAACACTTTCACTTTTCTTCAAAGGTGGGTAACACGCCATCCTTAATTACAGAAAGCCATATAAACTCCAGCCTCAGGTTGCAGATTTCAGCTAGAATGGTGGAGCTGGGATTTAAACCCAAGCATCCCTGGTGCTGGAGCCCAGGCCTCTAACCTCTGTGCTGTCCTGTGTCCCAGGCACCAGGCTGGAGATTCTTGAGGACACAATCAGATGTGACATGACCTCCCAGACATGACAAAAGCAAGGCAAGGACATTCTCATGACAGACTTAGGCAAATAAAAAGGAAGGCTGAATAGCTTTAGGTGGCTTTATGTGAGCACCCCTTTCACTCTCACGATGTCTTGCTCCTTCTTAGAACGTTCCTTGGCCCCTACAAACTCTTGCCAAGTGGTCACTATCATAGCACAACTTCCAGACCTGGCCTGAACTTGCTTGGCTGTTACTGATGGAGAGTCTAGGCTACTCTCTTCTCTCAAAGCCTCATAAAGCCCTGAAAGACAAACACATTGGTCCTCAGCCTTAACATTTGTTTTGATGGTGTTCATTCCTGTCAAGTCATTATGCTCGCATTCAATATAAATATTGCATCATTTGTGGGGCCAAATGATGTGTCTGGCTGAAAATTTCACCTATTCATTGTCATTCTGACTTCATCTGATACAGAGAGCTATATCTGAATAATGCCCTTAATCCCAGTTGCTGACCATTGATAAAGAACAGCCACATTGAGTAGCAGGTCTCTGCTCCGACCTTCATTACCTGTGATTGCTTCTTATTGCTGTCCCACATAGAAGATCAGTGACTCTCACGCAAACAGGTTTGCCATGGACAGTTGGGAATATTCCCATTTTATCCATGGAGTTGAAGCCAGTTACATAAGCTTGAACCATATCAGAAGCCAGAACTGGTAGAAAAAATTCTCTTTAAGTCAAGACAGTTACTTTTATGGTATTTCCTTCCTTTATTAGGTAGCTATCAACTGACTGTTCGAGTTAACAGCTTTAACAAGTGGTTTTGTAAACCTTTGTTGCTTGTTATTCCAGGACACCCACAACAATATTTTAAGGAAATAACAACCAGCAGAGCTGAGATATAACAAATGATACATGGCTGTATTTTTAAGAATAAGGTCTAGAAGGGGAGATTGTTTTCAAAGAACAGTGTGTTTTCATTGTTAAGCTTTGCTGTAGGAATGACATTGCTCCCCCAGGGAAGTGGTTTCTCCACTCTGCTCAGCCTTTACCTGCCCAGCTGCCATCTAGGTCCACAATCTGCGACAGGGCATTCTTCCTGCATCCAGGCATTTACTCTCCGCCATTTGGGAAGAAGTCAAGGTGACCCACCTGTTGTTTCCTTCCAAAGCCTGAAATATTTAGAACAGCGGTGAGCTTTTCCTAATGCAGGTCTCTCCTGATGAAAACGCGATTGCAAGGTGCTTGCAGCTGGAACATTGCAGGGCTCACCCATGAATGGGATCAGGGGAGCTGCATCCCTGTGGATCACATCAACAAAGCCAGCATTGGAGGGGCCGAGTCGGACCTCTTCAGGAGTACCCTCGAAATTTGCTTCTACAGGATCCAAACCTGAAAGAGACGGCCAGTGCTGCACACAATAGGTTTGACTGTAGGTGCCAGCAAGATGGAGAAGGCAAAGGCACCCCACTCCAGTACTCTTGCCTGGAAAATCCCATGGACGGAGGAGCCTGGTAGGCTGCAGTCCATGGGGTCGCTAAGAGTCGGACTCGACTGAGCGACTTCACTTTCACTTTTCACTTTCATGCATTGGAGAAGGAAATGGCAACCCACTCCAGTGTTCTTGCCTAGAGAATCCCAGGGACGAGGGAGCCTGGTGGGTTGCCCTCTATGGGGTCGCACAGAGTTGGACACGACTGAAGTGACTTAGCAGCAGCAGCAGCCAGCAAGATGGAGGTTGTACAGTTGCCCAGGTTGTGCACTCCCCAACTCAAGGGATACCCTGGAGCTGTGCAGTGCCATGGCCAGGGTATGAAATGTGAAGCCACCAACTCTCTATGATGCTTACCACATTCTAGTGCATGGATAGAGAAGGGCAGGTGAACAAAGACATTCAGATTTTGTTTAGGAAAGGATTTCATTTTTTTCTACAACAGATTCTCCCACTTCCTTGTATATCTTTCTTCTTCAACTTTCTCTTTCCCTTCCCAAGTTTGAAGGGAAAAAGGGAGAAGTAGTAAGGTATCCTGATTCAAAACAGATTCTGGGACTAGGATGCATGCGTGTGTGCGTATACGCTAAGTCGCTTCAGTCGTGTCCAACTCTTCACGACCCTATGGACCATAGCCTGTCAGGCTCCTCTGTCCATGGGATTCTCCAGGCAAGAATAGTGGAGTGGGTTGCCATGCCCTCCTCCAGTGGAATCTTCCCGACGGGGGGATCGGACCCACATACGTCTCCTGTATTGGCAGGCAAGTTCTTTACCACTGGCACCATCTGGGAGGCCCTCTGGGACTAGGGTGCCTGGCTCCAAAGCTCTGCTTGGCTATTTCTTGAGCACATTGCATGACCTTGGGTGAATCACTTGACTTTTTCTATGCCTCAGTTTTCCCATTTATAAAATAAGAGTAATAATTCAGCTATGATAAAATTAAATGAGATAGGATATGTAGCATTTAGCAAAATGCCTGGCACATTGTTATGGGTGTGTAAGTAATATTTAGTATTCTTTTTTTCCTGACTATATGGTGATGCTTGTGGCAAAGCCTTCCAGGCTCTTTAGGGTCTCAAAGAGTTGGACACTACTGATTATATCTCCTTCTTGACAGGACTCCTGGATTTAACAGTTGTCTTTGAAGATTTTATCAGAGAAGCTCTAAAGACACAAACATAACTGTCTCTTGAAAATAAATGGTTCAGTTCAGTTCAGTCGCTCAGTCGTGTCCGACTCTTTGTGACCCCATGAATCACAGCACGTGAGGCCTCCCTGTCCATCACCAACTCCCGGAGTTCACTCAAACTCATGTCCATTGAGTCCGTGATGCCATCCAGCCATCTCATCCTCTGTCGTCCCCTTCTCCTCCTGCCCCCAATCCCTCCCAGCATCAGAGTCTTTTCCAATGAGTCAGCTCTTCACATGAGGTGGCCAAAGTATTGGAGTTTCAGCTTTAGCATCATTCCTTCCAAAGAACACCCAGGACTGATCTTTAGAATGGACTGGTTGGATCTCCTTGCAGTCCAAGGGACTCTCAAGAGTCTTCTCCAACACCACAGTTCAAAAGCATCAATTCTTCGGTGCTCAGCTTTCTTCACAGTCCAACTCTCACATCCATACATGACCACTGGAAAAATCATAGCCTTGACTAGATGGACCTTTGTTGGCAAAGTAATGTCTCTGCTTTTGAATATGTTATCTAGGTTGGTCATAACTTTTCTTCCAAAGAGTAAGCATCTTTTAATTTCATGGCTGCAATCACCATCTGCAGTGATTTGGGAGCCCCCCAAAATAAAGTCTGACACTGTTTCCACTGTTTGCCCATCTATTTCTCATGAAGTGATGGGACCAGATGCCATGATCTTTGTTTTCTGAATGTTGAGCTCAGTTGTCTTTGAAGATTTTATCAGAGAAGCTGTAAAGGCACGAACATAACTGTCTCTTGAAAATAAATGGTAGGGTTCTTATAAAGATAGAGACTTGCTTAAGCCGTAAGACAGGAGAACCGGGACTGAGTGTCAGTTCTATCACTGATTAGATGTGTGACTTTGGGTGAGTCATTTGCTTCCCTCAGCCTTTTTCTTTAGTTCTGAGGATTAAATGAGAAAAATGTAAAGCACTTTGCAAAGTATTTGGGATAAGTGGGCACTTAATCTATGCTTACTGTAATAGCTATATTAGCTTCATAATGATTATATTACATTGATGTAATTCGTTGTCAAATTTAAAGACTTTGCTTGGGTTAAAAGGATGCTTTTGGTGTGATGGTGACGGTATTTCTTCTCCCAACGAAGGCAGTGGAATTTTTGTGTTCTCTTCTGCCCTTGATTTCATAGAAGGGGAAAAAGAATGACGACATGGATCCTTCTTAATTGTGTTTGTGCGTGTTCATCTCCGTCTTGCTCTGCATCTTCCTGGGTGCCCAGTCCTGCTGATAGAACCACACCAACAGAAAACATGGATCTAGAGAGGAGGGATGTGGACAGAGCGGAGGAAGCAAAGGGAACAAAGCCACTACCTCCCCTGCCCCAAAGACAGGCTTCTGAGGAGCTTCCCTGTGCAGACTGTAGCCAGCTCTGCCACAGCCAAGGGGCCAGACTCCTTGGGGCCAGCTCCAAGTTAGGGAGTCTTGTATCATGTCCTGGGGCTACTGGGGACAAAACCTGGGGCCCTGGCCCTCGAGTCTTACCTGTACCTGCCCAGGCCTGGAGTTTTTCTCCCTGCCTCTCCCGCCGCATGGGCCCCCAGGCTGTGGCCAGTGAGGTGGACTTGGGAAGGTGAGTAGCTGTAGTTCGACTGGAAAGGGAAGATTGTATTGTCAGGATATTTCTCTGCTGTGGTTTTCACAAACCTAAAGCCATTACTTCTCTGCTGAAAACCTTCCACTGCCATTAGGATGAAACCCAACTCATTACAAAAGCCTCAGAGCTTTCCTAACTCAACACCTATTTTTCTAGACTCTTTTTCTACCCAGAATTTTGTGGAACTTTCAGTTCCTCAAATATGTTGTATTGGGGTCTGTATAAGTTGTCTGTTGAAAACAGACAACTTCCTGTTGTCATCTACAGTTTAGCCATCAGCTCTCAACTTAGATGTCTCTTTTTGGGAGACATCCTTAATTACGGGCCCCCCTCTCTAGACTAGATTCACTGACTCCCATGTGCTCCTATAAAGCCTTGTAGCTACCCTCTCCCTATCTCCACATCAGAACCCTGATCACATCCTATTGTCACTGTAAACTCCCCCAAGGCCTGGGACCTCAGTTGTCCTCTTTACATCCTGGCAGAGCTCCTGACATTGTGCTCCTAAATACTGGATGGACAAACAGCACAAAGCTCAAAGTGTTCATACCCGCTGGTCTCAGAGATGTTCACCCAAATGTACTTGTTTACTACAGGTCTACAGATCCACAGCACCTTGATTCAAAGTGAGTTTTAGGGGTAAGACTCTGAGAGAGCTATCAATTATATTTCCTCTTTAAACATAGAGCCCTCAGTTGCATCTTTGCACAGAGACCAGTGGTGTCACGTACCTCCTCTGCAGCCCGGCCATCACTCACCTTGAGCATGGCCAGCATCTGGGCCATCTGGGCGCCCACCACGCGCACATTGTTGGCGGCCTGAGTGTAAGTGTCTGGGAGCCTTTCTTCCAGTCCACGCAGACGCAGTTCACCTCCTCCACCTCAAACATGTTCTGGTGTTGGAGAGACTCCAGGGGGTTATCATGGGGCTTATGAATCTACATCCAACCAGGGCTCAGAAATAGTCCCTGAGAGTTATCACTGGCCATCTTTCTGTCCCTTCCTAGCAGGGGCACTGGGTGAACTTGACTTTGTTAGGAATCCTGTTGCCAACAGGAATTATCCCTCAGCGGGTATGTTATGAGAAAGGCAAATTAGTTTCCTCTCTAGCTCGTAGATTAATTAAAAGCTGACCACTCTGGTTTTCTTTGACCAGATTCAGTAAGGTGGATTCAGTAAGGTGGATAAAACCAGGGCATCATTTAAAGAGCCCTGTTGAGCAAAGAAAAGGTCTCAAGTGCATTCATTCTCTGGAAGCTGGGGTCTAACTGACTTTGTGGATTTGACCACTAGGGGTCCTTTTAGCCTCTAGACAAAGCCTGGGCTTGCTTCACCCCAGGCTACAGGGCACTAAGTAAGTTCTAAGGTGGGAGGGAAGGGTCACTATTTTTAGAGTTAGGATAGCATAGTATTTCACAGAAGAAAGACACACTGCAGATATTTGAAAAATAGAACTGTACTGATTTAAAATATATTGGAGAATTCTGAAAGGGAAACTTCTTCCTGGATGTCACAGGAACTGATATATGCTTAGAAGTTCTGCCAAGGAAGACACAGGACCAGATTGAGTCTAAAATGGTGCTGTAAATTAAAATTCCATCAAGAATCTTTTCACATATATGATACAAGTATGTGTGATCACACACACAAATACCAACAGTTGTTTTCTCAGGACCTTTATTTTTAAAGCAGCCCTGGGGAATCTCTTACAAACTTGGAGAATTTTGAGTATAAATTATATCTTACAGTCTACACATTAAGATACTTATTAATGATGGGACAGAAGCGATACTAAGAGTTAAATACATGGTAAAAACCGAGGTCAAATGCAGAATGATTTCACTTTTCAGGGTTTGTAACTTTTCCTGTTGACATTTTAGGTGGGAGTTATTAATGTGTGTGTGGCAGGCGGGCTGTTAGGATAAATTCTTAGGTGTCAGAAAAACATTGAATCAGTGAGTGAACACAAGAAAAGAAGGGGTGGATGGTATATTATGTGTGTGTGTGTGCCTTTGCACATGTACGCTTGTGTGTATGTGTACATATGTGTGTATGTGCACGTGTACACATATGTGTTATTCCATTGTCTATCCTTCTGTCTATCCTAAAGATGCTCTATTACAGTGGGTTTTGGCACTTTCTATTCTGCAGTTTAGTGCAAAGGCTTCCCAGGTGATGAAGCAAGAGAGACGGGTTCAATCCCTGAGTAGGGAAGATCCCCTGGAAGAGGAAATGATAACCCACTGCAGTATTCTTGCTTGGGAAATCCCATGGACAGAGGAGCCTGGCCGGCTACAGTCCATAGGGTCAAAAAGAGTTGGACATGAGAATCTGTGAGCAACTAAGCATGCACACGTTCTGCCATTTGGGGCACCTGGTCAGCCTTAGCTCCTCGTATCTCAAATAAACAGTCATAGCACATATCTCTGACTCTTAGGGAAGTGGGAAATAATTGAACAAAAAGAATATAATCCCTCATCTATGGAAATACAAAGCAGCCTCACTGAAATGAAGCAGACAACATTTAGGCATAATCTAATCAGAAATGAGCGAGTGGAAGTGATCGCTCACATAGCAAATGGCATTCCTTCAGGCTGCTGATGCAGTCCAGAGACGTGGAAAGGGCTTTTTATTTCTGTGAAGAGGCATTTTAATTGCATAGTAAAACCTCAATATGTCAGGGTTTCCTGTTTCCAAGTTCACTAATTGAGATTGCATAAAGGGAGGTGGAGGCATTCATGGGAAAGAAGGGCAGATGCCTGGGGCACAGGCCACAGGGGTTAGAGCCAGGCCCTACCTTGCACATGTCCACCAGCCAGCTCTCATCTCCCTTGTCTATGAAGCCATGGATGATGAACCAGGTCTTCTTGGCTATTTGGAAACTGGACACCTCAATCGTTGATGGATCAGAGGAAAGGAGAATCTGTGACACACATAGAAGGATTCCATGTTTCTGTAGCCCAGCCACTTTGGCCTGTCTCCTTCTGCCCCATTTCTGCCTGTTCCAATGCCACAACTTTTCAAAGTTTAGCAAAAAGCCACCTCTTCCAGGAAGCCCACCCTGACCCTTCCCTGCCCAACCTTCACAAGTCAGGAATCATTACCTCCACTAGGTCTGGATTGTGATTCATGGTTTTACCTTCCGTAGGTTTTTTTGGTAAACTCTTTGCCACAGGCCAGAATCACATAACCAGCTAGAGGTTCTGACAAAAGTGAACCATTCATTCAAGCCTTTTTTTTTTTTTTTTTTAACCAGAGACCTACTCTGTCCAGGTCTGGCTAGGCCTGGGGGAGCAACTGGTAGGATGGGGTGGAGGAGGAGGACAGGAGGTACAGGAATAAGGAACTTCTGGTCCCCAGGTAGACACAGCCGCTCACTCCTTTACAACAACGTTAGAATAGCAGAGGTCTCACTTGAACGTTGTTTGGGTTTTTGTTGGTGTAGAGCATGAAATGGGTGCCAATCTTCTCCGGGCTCCAGGGGAGAATTTTCAAGGGCCTGATTGCAGTCCCAGCCCAGGGCTCGGAGTCAGAGACACACCTGATAGAATCATGGCAAACTTCGTTTCCTGGAGAGAAAGGATGACTCTGCTCAGAGATTAGCTCGCAAGGCTGGGCTGGTCACTCCCCTGCTTGGGGACAGGCTGAAGACCAGGCAGAGTCTTGCCTCAGCTCCATCTACTGTCTCCTTGCCTGGCCCCCAGGCCCATCTTCTGTTTAGGGACCTGTCCCACTGAATCCCACAGAGACCTCTCTGCCTCAAACCACCAGCAAAACTTAAAAGTTCTGTGTTCCTAGAGCCTCTTGTATAGCGTGATGTGAGTCAGAAAGAAAAAAAAAATACTGGTATTGTACATTAACACATATACATGGAATCTAGAAAAATGGTACTGATGAACCTATTTGCAGCGCAGAAATAAACAGGCAGATGTGGAGAACAGATGTGTGGGCACAGAGGGGAAGGAGAGGGGAAGAATTTCGAGAGTAGCATTGAGATATGCACACTACCGTGTGTAAATTACATAAGCTAGTGGAAGCAGCTATACAGCACGGGGAGCTCAGCTTGGCGCTCTGTGATGACCCAGAGGCAAGGGAGAGGGGATATATGTATACTTATAGCTAATTCACATTGTTGTACAATGGAAACCAACACAACAGTGCAAAGCAATTCCCTTGAATTAAAAAAAAAAAATTCTATCCCCAGAGCTTCAGATGTGTTTATTTGATTACTAATATGATAACAGGCACTGGTCAGTCAATATGTTAACCCAGACAAGGATTTAACACTCTATCTGAAAAGTCTGGCCTCAGGCACCCTGGGCATAAAGGTGGGCTGATGAGAAATACTCTGAGGTGGGTCCCCCCCAAACTGCCTCCTCTCCCAGGCACTGGGGCAGCCCTGTCCGCCTCTCTGTGGAAACTTGGAGCTGTCTGTGGAGCTGCTGGAAGCCCAGCCATGGCTGACATTTCTCTGGCCAGTGCTGAGATGATGAGTTTACGTCCTTCCCAAAAGGCAGGTGGCGTGTTTCTTACCTTTGGCTGCTCCCAGCAGGAAAAGAGCAATTGCCCAGATGCTCACCATCTACAAGAAATTCAGACACTCATCTTCACCAAGCACGACCAGAGTAATGAGCGAAGACTCAGGTATTCAAGGCTCTATGCCCTGCCTCCCCGCTTCACAGCTATGGGAAGACTTACCTTGCTGGATGTTCTTCTTCTTGTTGGAGATCTTTCTTCTCCCTGGATCAAGTGCCTGGGCCATTTTCTTATACTCGAGCTTTATCACTGGTACACTTCTTCAAAGAAAGAGCAGGTGATGATAGAGCATGCTGTGTGCACTTAATATTTCAGTCTGCACAAATACATAAAACAAGATTAATAACAGAGGTCAAATCTTCCCACAGGTCGAGGAAGATGAAGGATGCTTGATTAATAGGAGGTGAAAGGTCTAACTTTGCACCTGTGTACCTGTGCATGTAATTATGAGCCAAGTGGACCCCACTTTCCAATTTTTTTAATCTGATCATCTAGTACTTTACAAGTCCCAAGATGGACACCGCAGCAAACTCTAACCGTGAATGAACCCATTCTCACTTAGAATGGATGGAAATCCCTTGCAAGTAGCTGATAGCAAAGGGAAGGGTCTGAGGAAACCTTCTGTTCATCTCTCTCTGGCAGTCTAGTAATACTTGAGCATATGAGTGGTGAAGACAGAGTCAACAGCCCCATAATATCCTCTGGCTACAATTCCCCACTAACTAGTGTTCTAATTACCTATTGCTATGGGAGAGCCAACCCAAAACATAAGGGTTTAAAACAAGAGCAATCATATTCTCCTACTATAATTTGGAATAGCTGGGTTCAGGGGCCCATAAAAGCCCATGTCACGAGACCACATAATGTCTGTTGAGTGTCCTCGGACCCTCTGATGTTTGCACACCTGTTCTATGAGACTACTTTCTGAAGCTGTCATGAATTACCCACTCACCCAAGCATCTGTGAGCAGCTTGGCTGGTTCACACAGCCAAGCCTTTGGTGTCCTAACCACCTCCAAGTTAAATATATCTCATTGTCAAAGCCCACACTGCTCCTGAATAAAGAGAACACTGGGGCACAGGCTAGAGGGCCCCCTTCCTGCGAAGGGGACAGAAAGGACTTCCCTTAGACCAATAAGGAAAAGCAGCCAGCAGTTACTGAGGCTTAGTACGTGTGGTCAGAGTACTTTTCATGTACTTTGAAAAATACATGTATGGAGACTTTAAGTCTCACAACAACCTCATTAGGTAGGTAAACAGATGTGGAAACTGAGGCACCAGCCTTTAATATCATGCTTATAATATCATGCAGACAAGGAGTGATAAAACGGTCTTTGAATCCAGAACTATCCGGAATGAAATATGGAGTTGTTGAGTATCAGTTATTTTGAGCAAGTTATCAACAAGATTTGTTGAGTGTCAGCTGCCAAGAATAGGGGAAATACTTACATAGAATAAATTGAAATAGAAAATAAATTTCTCCCTACTTCAGACTTGAACCATCTGGTTGACCTGACTGATGAGGTATTCAAGCTTTGGAAATCTGTTTATGTCATGTAGGAAGGTACTGGGGCACTCGATGAAGACTGTGGAGAAGACAAATGCTTTTCTTTGATGTTGCAGTACTAATGTGGGATGAGATTTATGATAAAACCGGGGTAAAATAGGTAAATTGGGTGGTTGTTGTTTTAGTTGTTCAGTCCCCAAGTTATGTCCAACTCTTTGTGACCCCATCGACTGCAGCACGCAAGGCTTCTTTGTCCTCTGCTATCTCCTGGAGTTTGCTCAAATTCATGTTCATTGAGTCGCTGATACTATCTAACCATATCATCCTCTGCTGACCCCTTCTCCTTTTGCCTTCAATCTTTCCCAGCATCAGGATCTTTTCCAGCGAGTTGGCTCTTTGCATCAGGTAGGCAAAGTATTGAAGTTTCACCTTCAGCATCAGTCCTTCCAATGAATATTCAGGGTTCATTTCCTTGAGGATTGACTGGTTTGATCTCCCTGCAGTCCAAGGGACTCTCAAGAGTCTTCTCCAGCATGACAATTCAAACGCATCAATTCTTTTGGTACTCAGCCTTCTCTATGGTCCAACTCTCGTATCTGTACATGACTATTGGAAAAACCACATCTTTGGTTTTTGGAACTTTGTAGGCAAAATGATGTCTTGGCTTTTTTATATAGGAGATGTTGGATAACTCTATCTGTTCCCTGGACCTCTTCTCTTCCTACCATTCACTTGACCTTCCCCACACACCACAGCGGCCCCCATCATACATGCCAAGTTCTTTCCCACCTCAGGGCCTTGGCATTGGCCTGAAACTCCCTCCTTTAGACTTCTGTGGGGTTGGCTCCTTGTCATTCAACAATTAGTTTAAATGTCACCTCTTCAGTGAGGCCAACCCTGGCCACCTTCGAAACTCCTCCACTGCTCACCTCTCACCTAGACCCTTGCTCCCTGGCATCTTATTTGCTTCCTTCTCATTACTCATCACAAGTGATAATTATCTTTCTTGTTTTTCTGTTTATTTATTTGCATTCTTGCTTTTCCCATCTAGAATGCAATTCCACGAGGACACAGGCCTCTTTTGCTTTGGCCACTGCTGTGCTCCCAGCTTCTAGAACCATGACTAACACAGCTATTTATGAATTAATGAAAGAAAGAATGCACATATGAATAGAGTTCATAGACATTTTATCCTTATTCTCAGAGTGGGTTTCATGGCTGGGAATGGTGAAAGGGCACAGTTTTAAGGTGGGGAAAAAAGATATTTTCTTCAGAAAAGCAAGAATACAAGCATCTGACTAGATTCAGGAGAAACAATCATCGCGTGACCTGGCACAGTTTGCTCAGAGGTTACTTTACTTGCCTGCTTCCCTTTCAGTTCACCTCACTGTCAAGTTCATTTGTGGGTTCCATGCACATCCCTGAGTCAGGGCTTCAACGGTTGAAACCACCTTAAGGTGATCAGAGCTCATGTGACATCCTCTGGGCAGGAAAGGAAGGTTTAATCCCTAGCAGCCACTCAGTTGAGCAGTGAGAGCGCGTGTGGACTCCAGACACTCGCGTGTAGAACTATGGGCATTTAGGGCTTAATTTTTCTTTCCTAAAATTTTTTTTCTCTTTCATGTTTGTAGATAGGTAATATATGCCCTTCTACATCTGATACAATACAGAGTTTACAAAATGATGCCTCACCAGATTCTTGTGTGTCCTGCCAAAGGTAGTCTATGCATTATAAGTGTATGTATATATATATATATATATATAATATTTCATTTAAAAATATAAATGATTAACACATTCTGTACATTATTTTGCAAAGTGATTTTTAAAATTAACTATATGTTTGAAAACAATTCCATATCAGTGCATAAAAAGTCCAATCTTTTCACCAGCTGCATAGCCTTCTGACATTTGGGTATTTACTATTAGTTCTCTATTGATGCACATTTGGTTGTTTCCAATCTTACACTATTAGAAATAGTGCCTTATGAATATGATACATTTGTTTTCTGGATGGATGGTGTATCTGTGGGGTAAATTCCTTAAAAAAATGGAATTTAAGGGACAAAAGACAGTATGTTTTACATCTGGTAGTGGTTACCACTCTGCTTCTGTGTTCTGATAACTCTACTAGAAATCTTTCTGTATGTTGGCTGTTCTCTCCACCCCAATCCTGAAACAAGAGTGAAGGCGAGACCATTCGCTATTTAAATAGGTAATGTTTTAGAGGTATGTTCGTTGTGAGACTTTGAGTTGTAGGCAACAGAAATCAATTCTGGGTAGCTATTTTTTTTTTTTAAAGAAGATATTTGTTGGAAGAATATTGGGGCATCTCATCGAATTCATGAAGCTGTTGAACTGTGACACTCAGGGACCAAGACCAAGAAATGGGACCACCTTGGAGACCTCTGCAAATCGTCCTCAGAGCCCCTCTGCCTTAAGCCTGATTCTGCTGCAAGGGCTCCCTGGCTTTGAACTTCTCAGCCCAGAATGTTCAGTCTATCAGATGATTGGTCTGGTGAGGTCAGGAGCTGTCCCTGAATTAATTAGTAATAGGATATGGGTCCTGTTGGGCAAGTCTGGTTTTATGCCCAAAGATGAGGGTGAATTTGTGAGCTGGGCAGCCACTGCAAGAGGTATGTGGTTCTGCAGAATCAAATAACAATCCTATATCAACTGATCTACTCACTTTGTACCAAAGTGCACAGGTGGTGGGGCAGTGCCCATGGGTAGGGGATTTCTTTAAGAGTATTGCTTGTGTTTATCAGAATTTGAAATAATACAGGGATGATCTCTTCCTTTTGAGTCGTCAAGTCCCTGTCTTTGCATCATGCTCAGTCATGTCTGACTCTTTGTAGTCCTAGCCCACCAGCCTCCTCTGTCTATGGGACTTTTTTAGGCAAGAATATTGGAGTGAGTTGCCATTTCCTCCTCCAGGGGTTCTTCCTGACCCAGGGATTGAACCTGCCTCTCCTATGTCTCCTGCATTGCAGATGGATCCTTTACCCACTGAGCCATCAAGAGTGACTGGCAACTCTGGCGATTGGACTTGCTGATCAGGAAAGTTGATCAGTACTGTTGCATTGTGTTAAGAAGAAGCCATCAGTACTTATGGGTATTAGTTGTCTAAGAAGAAGTGTGCTATACTGGAGCATTTAGTATTCTACAAAAGACAAAAGCAAAGGAAACTAAAAGGCACCCTCACTTCTGATAATCACATGAGGTAAAGAAGACCAGAGTCTGGAACCTGGGTTGACCCATGGCTGTGAAAACTTTTCTGACACTTGACCTGTTCTTTTTCCAGCCCCGGGCTTCCCTGAAGTGAGAAAATAGGTTAGAGATGATGATGGATGGGTTGTGAAAATGGTCATAGTTCTTTACTCCCTCCCCTTCCTGAAGCTGCCCTTTGCCAAGCGATCTTGAAGCTCCTTCCATCAATTACTGGAGTATGTTTCTCCACCACTTGAATCTGGTTGGTTGTGTGACTTGGTTTGGTTTTTAAATGTGAAGGCAGCAACATCTTGGACCAGCTCAAAGCCAGCTGACTCCTAAGTATGTGAGAGACCCAGATAAGATTAGAGTCAGACACAACTTAGTGTCTGAACAACAAGATGGAAAGATTCCTGGTTGGGGCTTTTAACTGAGAACAACTGAAATATGTTGAATGAACTTGTATCCTGGTCAGATTCAGAGATTTGAGGCGTACGAATCTGTGGATCTCTTTTGAAAATGTAAGTTCAGTTCCACCAGACAACTCTCCAGTCTTCAAGACGTATGACTCCTAAGAAGTCACAAAGGTAGAGATTAAGGTTGTTAGCCACCATTTGTCATGTCCACATGTCCAGATGGAGCCAAAGAGCTGCTTTCCTCCAGCCAATCAGCTCTATTCTTTTTGCTCCTTTAACTTCAAGTTCACTACATATAGATATCTTGTCATCTCATAAGACAATGATCTCATAAGTTCTAGGGGAAGAGAAGGTTGGTTCAAGCTGGGTTCTAGGAGGCCTTTAATTTCAAAGAAGTTTTTGTCCTGAAAAATCTGTTTTCTAAGTCTTTTTTCACAGCCTGGACCCTCACCTACATTTGTTTGAATCACAGTTTGAAACATCCCTTGACCTGGTTGAACTTTTCCCTGTGTTTGTGTAAAGGAAAGTGGGGTGCAAGACTTTGCCTTATCATCTGTCAACTATTGTCCTCTTTCTTTTTCTTTTATCAGAGATGTCCTGTCTATGGGAAGTGAATTCAGGTTCTGAGTGTATCTTAGACTTCCCAAAGCCCTTAATGGCCATTGGTAGATTTCCACCAGTTCTTGTAAACTACTAAGTAAAAGTCTCAGATCAGTAGACCTGGTGCCAGTTGGGAAAAATTAGGCCCCAAAGTCTATAACCTTTGTAGGGCGAGAGAGACTTTCCAAAACAGCCCCAACTTTCAGAATCCCAGAGTAGGAAAGTTCTGGGCAAGGTGGAGCAGGATTTAGATTAGAAAATGATCAGAATTTGTACTCCATGCAAGTACCAAAGGGACTGACATAAACCCCATACGTGGGTCAAGTCATTGCCCTTCTCAAAGCCCTTTGGGGTCTCTGCTCATCATTACAGAAGTCTTCCATCATCTGATGGCTATGGACCAGGCACTGGGTCCATGTTTTGCTCATTGTGTATATTTAGTACCTAGCAGAGTGCCTTACACACACCATGTGCTCTACAAGTGCTCGTTGGGAGAATAAACGGTCAATCAAGACCCATTTAGTCCCATTTCCTACAACTCCCTGTGTCTAAACATGGTCCACAAAACATAACATATCGTTTGACTAAAGATGATGGAAAAAGTGACAAAGGTGGATACTGATCACATACACCCACAACCAACAGAAGGCTCATTTTGGACCTGGAAGTCTTCCTTAAGTGATCGGAATGACATTGGCAACATCAATAATGAGCATGATGCCAGTATCAAGTAAACAATATTCCCAAGTTCAAATGCCAAGTAACATGTAGCAAAATTTAACATTTATTTGTAGCTCTTCAGACCAACTCCAAATTTTGGATCTTTAACCCTATTATCCAAAAATTTCACTGGAAATAATGGACATGATGGCAAAAAAAGGAATGTATTGCTTTACCACCAGATTTTATTAGCAGTAGGATTCAGTATTCACATGGCTGCAGTTCCTAACATGGGTTGAGGGTGAGCAGAACCTCTTCCCTCACAGTGTCTTGGCTACAGAAGTCAAACCTGGGGAGAGAAAGCAAGACGTCAGCTCTTCCTGGCACACAGCTGGTGTGTCACCTGTGATGACAGCCTCTTCTCTGCCGTCAGTCTGAGTGAGGGTGACACCTTGTGCCTGAGACTAGATACTGGCTGTGGGAATACTTCTTGGGTATAAAGGACTGCATTTTCCTTTCCAATTTTATGCCGTGACTATGCAATAGCAGACAGAAAAGATATTATTGGACTCTCAAAGGACAGGGAAGATCCACCGGTCACAACCCTGGAGCACCTACTAAATACGGCATGTTGTCAATGAATGCACTGAGGAATAAGAGGGTTGGCAGCATGACAAGAAATCAGAGTTTTTTAAAAAAAGGAAAAAGAAAGAAGCCAGAGTAAAAATCCTGAGGTCCTGGTGTTACATTGGCCAGGTGTTCTTATTTTAATTCAATATTCAACTGAAATGATGATTTTACTCATTAAGACTGAATGATACTTAGGAGGCACATTTTCTTACTGGGGTGGGTTGCCATGCCCGCCTCCAGAGGATTTTCCCATCCTAGGGATTGAACCCAGGTCTCCTGCATTGCAGGCAGATTCTTTACCATCTGAGTCACCAGGGAAGCCCAACAAAATACATAAGCATATGTAAATGCCTGCGGCATAAAAAATGCTCAGAAAAGACTCTTTTCTCTTTATCTTCATTCTCTTCCCTGTAACTTAATGGCTAGCAGATGTGCAAATAGCAAATTAAAGGTTAAAAACGAATCTCAAAAGGGTCACAAGAAACGAAGAGCACATAATAAATATCGATAAAGGTGAGTTGAATTTGTTTTGAGGTAGTGAAGAATCTGCTGAAGTCAGATCTCCTGCCCCTGAATTGTAGCTTTGAGACTTCACTGAATTATCTGTAAAATGGGGATGTTAGTAGCACTTAGTTCCCATTACCACCATCAAGAGCGTAAACATAACCATTATTTGGAAGTGTTTCTCCTGTCCTTTGCAGTCTCTCCTTCCCATCCTAGTCCACTCACGGCCCTGGGTAGTTTGCTCACACATGTGAGCTGATCAGCAGTCTGCTGAGGATTTAAGGAGATTTTCCAGCTCTCTGAGATTCCCTGTTGGTAGCTTTCTCCTTGCTGGTCCTCAGGCCTATGAAATCTACTTGTCTTGGATTTTCCGGTTTCTCAGATCTGTTTCTTCAGGCCAGGTAGTGGGCTCTGCCTGAATTTTCCCTCTTCGTGGGACATCCTGGTTACTCTCTTAAGGCTGTAAGCCAGGACAATTTCAAGACTACATTATTTGTTTATCATCTCTCAGCAATCACTTTCCTTTGTTGCCTAATGTTCAGTATTTTAAAAACTGTGGTTTGATATATCTTGTCTGAATTTCTGTCTATTTCAGTGGGAAGGTAAATCTGGTCTCTTGTGTCTCCATCTTTGCCAGAAGCAAAAACTCCTCATTGGACTTACAGGAGGACTGAAGGATATGATGGAAGAAGCCCCATAGCTCTGTACCTCAGAATCGGGCTATATACTCAATACACTGGGCTGATATTAATACTTTTATGAGTATCGTCATCCTCAACTCACTGTTTCTGGTGATTCATTATGGTAAATGTCCTTTGATTCACTCACACTTCAGTCTTGATTAGAACCAGGGGTTGATCTTTGTCTTCACTAAAAGGGCCAATGATACAGGACAACCTATTTGTGTTCTTTGATAAATTGCATGTTTTCCTGGTAATTGAAGTGGCGATTTGGTGAATCCAGAAAGTTTGGGGAAGATACACATATTAAGCACACCCATAGCACAAAGCACAACTGCTAAATGAAACCAATCTTTTCACATTAGGATCATGAAACAAGATTCTCAATCTAACGGTTAATTTGCATCAGATCACACAATGAAAGTGAAAGCCGCTCAGTAGTGTCTGATTCTTTGTGATCTGTATAGTATATGGGATTCTCCCAACCAGAATACTGGAGCTGGTAGCTGTTTCCTTCTCCACCAGGGATCGAACCCAGGTCTCCCGCATTGCAGGCAGATTCTTCTGAGCTACCAGAGAAGCCCAGACGGTCATCCACAAATCTATTAAAGTTGTTTTCCTAAAGTTCTACAGTTTCTCCCAAAGAAATAAAAGGGGTTAGGAAGCAGCTATTGCTGAGACAGAGGAGAACCACTGCAGATTATTTAACTTAAAGTTGTTTTTCAGTGGGAGTAGAATTATAAATGTGACAATGCTTCCAATCTCTTTGGATTTGTATTACTTACACTTGTCCGTCATATGCTTCCACACTGATCTTGGATGCTCCCACTTTGGGTAGAGTTGGGTTGATCACATTGTTGTACCAAAGAAACTTAACCTTTTGCAAAACTCCAACATCCACATCTGAGTCAAATTCGTTGGATTCAGTACTGTCTGGTTTGAGAATACCGCTTGGGAGTGAAGGTAAACACATACATGAACATACTTAAATATACATATACATATATGTTTCTGAAACCAGCTTACAATGTATCTCTAGTAAGATGATTGATAGTACATTTGTCAGTCTAATGGTTAAATAAACACAGACATGCATGCTCAGTCAGTGGTGGTTCATTTGTCATCAATAAGTCATGTTACTTTAAAGTCAGCCTTACTTTGATAAAACTTCAAACACAATCCTCCCACAATTTAATAAATGATGACATCATGATGTCATTCTTTTCCAGTTGTTTCATGGGTAGAATAATTATTTAGTGATTATAAATCAGATGCCATACATCAAAATAAATAACTGTGGTTTTCTCAGGAAATAGTAAGGAAAAAATTTAGGAACAGAATTCTAAAACATATTAAGGTACAAGGGTGAAATAATGTCTTCCTTTTAATGGCATATGGCAGTTCTATAATTCTGAAGGGGTTTACAGCAAGTCTCTCCAGAATGTGCCGCTTCGGCAGCTGGACTATTTTGAGCTGAAGAAAATCAAGATGCGTCAGGTTCAAGAATAACTGCTCCTTTTCCCTTACCTGCCTAAAAGAATTTAGGTAGAAGGCCTGGCTCAGGAAGAGAAATATCGCCTGAGATAAGTACAAGGAATATGGCCTGGGTGTGACAAGCTGGCACGGAGCTCCGTGGGCCTGGAGATCCAAATTCCTCTCCATGTCCCATTGTCTCTGCCTGCCACAGCAAACTTTTGTTCACCAAATATTTGGTCTTCCCATCTTCCTGTCTCCCCTTTCAAGTCCCAGACCCCTGCTCCCTTCTCCTTAGCTCAGAGTGGCATATAAGCCTCAACTGTTTGATTGTAAGTCTCATATTACAGGAGCCCCATACGTACATTATTAAATTAGCTTTTCTCCTGTTATCTGTCCTATATTAATTTTATTACTAGACTAGCCAAAGAACCAAGAAAGGTAAAGCAAAAAACTTTCTTTCCCTGCATTCCCATGTGGTAATAAATAAGCTCTTATGTCCATGACATACATTATATGTGTGAAGGATTCCAACGTTTAAGGAGCTTAGAGTTTACTTACTTGAAAATTTCATACTGCTTAGAGTTTCCTTTATCTCCGAACAAAGAAACTAGTATGTGTCCTGTAACTCTCTTTCCAGACAGTGTGACAGCCACCTGATATCTCCAACCTACAAAGGGGAAATATTTGCAAAATATCAACTTTTAGAAAAATTACTCCAAAAACAGGATTCCATTACTGCTGAATTTTGAATTATTTTTGTCTGGTTGTGGTAGTTCTAATCACATAGTGATGGATGGGTATTCCTTTAACTAAATGTTCAGAGGGTTAACAATAGTGGGTGGGGGAGGAATACAGACTCTTCCCAAGGTCAAAAGATTTCAAGCCAAGGGACTAAGTAATATATTTTGCTTTCAACTTTTTTAACCTAACAATGTATTCTGGATCTTATAAGAACTTTATATTAAAAGATAACATGATATTTTCATCAGTTTATTTCATTTTTATAGATCACAGAAGTTTAGAGTATTATCATCTTTTGGTCTAAATAACCTACATTTATCTCAAATATTCTATAAGTCAACTTTCCATCATCACTGGAATTGTATTGAATCACTGGAGATGGTGATTGCACCCATGAAATTAAAAGACGCTTACTCCTTGGAAGGAAAGTTATGACCAACCTAGATAGTATATTCAAAAGCAGAGACATTACTTTGCCGACTAAGGTCCGTCTAGCCAAGGCTACGGTTTTTCCAGTAGTCATGTATGGATGTGAGAGTTGGACTGTGAAGAAGGCTGAGCGCCGAAGAACTGATGCTTTTGAACTGTGGTGTTGGAGAAGACTCTTGAGAGTCCCTTGGACTGCAAGGATATCTAACCAGTCCATTCTAAAGGAGATCAGCCCTGGGATTTCTTTGGAAGGAATGATGCTAAAGCTGAAGCTCCAGTACTTTGGTAATCATTTTATCAGTTCAGTTCAGTTGCTCAGTTCAGTCATTCAGTTCAGTCTGACTCTTTCCGACCCCATGAATTGCAGCACACCAGGCCTCCCTGTCCATCACCAACTCCTGGAGTTCACTCAAACTCACGTCCATCGAGTCTGTGATGCCATCCAGCCATCTCATCCTCGGTTGTCCCCTTCTCCTCCTGCCCCCAATCCCTCCCAGCATCAGAGTCTTTTCCAATGAGTCAACTCTTCGCATGAGGTGGCCAAAGTACTGTAGTTTCAGCTTTAGTGTCATTCCCTCCAAAGAACACCCAGGACTGATCTCCTTCAGAATGGACTGGTTGGATCTCCTTACAGTCCAAGGGACTTGCAAGAGTCTTCTCCAACACCACAGTTCAAAAGCATCAATTCTTCGGTGCTCAGCTTTCTTCACAGTCCAACTCTCACATCCATACAAGACCACAGGAAAAACCATAGCCTTGACTAGACAGACCTTAGTCGGCAAAGTAATGTCTCTGCTTTTGAATATGCCATCTAGGTTGGTCATAACTTTCCTTCATAGTGAATTGCTGTTTTTTGCTATTTAGAGCTAGCCTGGGCCAAATTGGGAAGGTGATAAAATTTAGCTTTAGTTTTTATTATGCAGTTAATCCTATTAACTCCCATACAAATAGTTTTTTCCCTCTGCTATGCCAGAAAAGAAACCCAGGGTCTGTCCCCAAGCCTCACCATTCCTACATCCTCTGATTTCCATCACCCATGGAGTCTAGAATCCTGATATCCCTTGAATCTGTCACCTCCTTTCCGTTTCCATAACCTCTGCTATCTCTCTCATGGATTACTTTTCTGTTTGTAAAAAAAACCTCATAATTTTGCACAGTTAAACTTTTAACAGAGTATGAAGAGGCTGGAGCAGAAGAAGCCTCCTGAATTCAGCACCAGTATCAATTGTGGAGAAATTTATTTTTATCAATTGATATCATGCATGCATGCCTGCTCAGTTGCTCAGTTGTGTCTGACTCTTTGCCACCCCCATGGACTGTAGCCCACCAGGCTCCTCCGTCCATGGGGTTTCCCAGGCAAGAATACCATTTCCTCCTGCAGGAGACCTTTCCGACCCAGGGGTTGAACTCACGTCTCTTATGTCTCCTGCATTGGCAGGTGGATTCTTTGCCATTGTGCCACCTAGGATCAGGCTCTAAATTCCGTTCTGCCCCTCAAATTTAGCCATGTTTACAGCAAGCATGGCATTGAAGTGTTTTTCCGTTTTGGAGAGGAGTGTTTAAAACTTGTACAGAAAAGCGACTTCACACATTTCCACTGGACATGATAAAATACATAGTATTGAGAATTTGAGACAAAATAGGAACTTACGGGCAAAATTGCTGGCATCACCGGTGTTTAGATAAAATATCTGGCCCTCTGATTTTGTTTTCCCAGGAAATCTGTCAGCATAATGACCCATCTGGGGGCAGCCTTCACTTGGACATGGGAAGCATTTGTTCTAGGGAATATAAGCAAATGGTGAACAAGAATGCTCTTTTTAAAAATAGCGTACGATCTTATTCTATGTATTGTTGAATTCTCACATATTCTAATCCCAATCCTGTTCTGATAGTAACAGAAGATTTTAACAGTGTCTCAACAAAGGTTAAAAATGAGTCTCATTATTTACAACAATAATCAGCTATTTCACTGTTAACACGATATTAAGAAAAAATTATAAAATTCACTTAAGATAATATATATATACATATATATATATATGTGTGTGTGTGTGTGTGTATATATATTTAACCTTTTCTCTTTTGCCTCTCTTAAGTTGCTCCACTTGCCCCAAGATACCCCTCTTGTTTTAGGCGGTCAGAATTTATTTTAGAAAAGTTGAAAAAGAAAGAGCAAGGTGATAATCAGCTTCTGATATACAAAATATAATCCACTGGGAGGACAATAGACTTAAAAGTCATTTTTCTCAACTTCTTTAGTTCCCACTTTTAGCATATCAAGGTCTGAAAGATTCAAATCTCAGAATCTTCCCAGTGTGAAGGGAACTTGTTCTAGTTGGTTATTAAGACTTAGGCATGAGGTGAGGGTCTGAAGAAGATTATATCATATAGGAAAATGTCCTTTCTTTTTGGATCAAGAAACGATGGAAAGAAAAGAGGGACAAAAATGAACAGAGGGGAGGTAGACAGGTAGAGAGATACAGAAATTCCTACTATGAAAGGGCAAGGCTGCCCACAGAAGAGGCAAGTGGTGAACTCCTGAATCAATGGACCAGATGGGCACTGGGCCAGATCTCAAGGTCTGCATCCAGCAAAAGCTAAATGGAGTCAGCCTGGAAGAGATACCCAACCTGCAAGAGTGGACATGCCCAGACATCACCTGCAGATGGCAGCGGTGAGTCCATCAAGGCGGTGGATCCTCAAGTTTTCCTTTCTGACCCTTCACACACACACACACACACACACACACCACCACCACCACCACCACCACCACCACCACCAAGATCATCTTGCCCAATACCAACTTGGAGATAGGTGACTCAAAGGCCGAGAAATCTGCAAAACTGAAAATGCTTTCCTATAAAAGTGTCTGAGCATTGCCTAAAAGGACTTTATATTATTGAATCCGGTTAAGTTTTAACTGGATGAAATTTAAAGCTTCTGTGTTGTTTGTTTTCCCCATTACCTAGAAAATGGGGGTTTGGAAAGAAAATTAAAAAGAAGCCAGGATGTTCTTGTTGTACATGCAAGCTATATTGTGAATAAAATATGTACCCATCTCCTTTCCCTTACACATAAGAGCTAACATTTGTTGAGTGCTAATTATTATACCTTAGGTTCTGGGCTAAGAAATTAGAACATGTTATCTCATTAATTCCTCCTACCATATGGAATTTACCATTTTATTTACATTTTAAAATGAAAAAAGTGATTTAGAGAAAATGTTTTGCCCCAAATCATTCACCTTTTTAGCTGTGGAACTAGGAATCAGATCCTCTCTCTTCATTGCTAAAGTATATCTACTTGATAATTATAACTTCACCTGCATGTTACTTGAAAATTTACATATTAAATATGTACAAATGCATATTAAATATTGTACATAGTAAATATGTACATGTGATACATATTAAATAACACACAGTATACATTTTTGTTTGAAAAAAATTATAGTGAAAGGAAAAGCAATAGTAAAAAAAATAAAGGCAATTGATATGTTATACTCAAGATCAGGGCTTCCCAAGTGGTGCTAGTGGTAAGAAACCTGCCTGCCAATGCAGGACACAAAAGAAACATGGGTCCATCCCTGGGTCAGGAAGAGCCCCTGAAGAAGGGCATGGCAACCCACTCCAGTATTCTTGCCTGAAGAATCCCATTGACAGAGGAGCTTGGCGGGCTACAGTCTATATGGTTGCAAAGACTTGGAAATGACTGAAGCAACTTAGCACACAGGCACACATTCAAGATCAGACTTAAGGATCTTAATTTAGATATCCAGAGGTTACCAAAAAAGATGCTAAAAAAAAATCTGGGCAATTATGTGATTGCACAGAAATGTCCACATGCCCACAATCCTATTCCTTTGTAAGGTTAACATTTAAGACAACTTTTCCACGGTCATCAGTGTCCTACAGCCATAGCTCAGGTTTCCAGAGACAATTTTTGTGCTTCAAATTATTTCCAAAGCAAGTTTTCACATTTACCCAACACACACAGAAGTGATAAAGAACAAGGTGGACACAGGCATTTCAGTTTACAAGTCCATTTCTCTAAAGTTCTCCCTTGCCTTATCACTATTAGAATAAACATACAATTGAAAGCATAAATAAGGTATCAGTCATATAGTAACATTCGCTGAGTGCATGCTGTGTGCGGTGAACCACACCAGTCATGAGAAGCGATGATCACAAAATCCTTCAGGTGTGAGAAACGATGTACTTACTGCACTGAAATCACTGTAAGAGGCACAAGGAAATCCAGCAAAGCCATCAGGGTTGAGGATGCTGTCAGCATAATACTTGTAGCTTCTTAAGTGATTACAGGCCACAAAGTCACGGGTTCCTTTGAAATCAGACATGATTACACATCAGAGACAGATGTTATTTTTCCAAGTTAATGTCATGTTTGGAACATAGTTGTTGAATAGTTTTCTCTAATTAGTGCAAACTCCTGGCAGCCACAGAACAAAATCATTTATGAAGGGTTGCTATTATTTGAGATGTAATCAGAAGTTCAGATTATAATAGTGATGCCACAGATGAATGAAATGGAAAAATAACTCTAGGAAAAAAGATCCGTCCATATAGATACAAGTATAATTTAGTGATGTATTCCCTGAGTTAGATTCTTGGAAAGTTGAATACAAGTGCATTTTCTTTCCGGTAGTCTGCTCATGTCCACTTCCCTCGGTGAAAATGTGTATCATGGGGATACAATAAAAAGTCCTTGGTTATAGAAAATGTGACACCTGTACCATATCAAAATATGTAGCATGTTTACCAAAAGAAAACACAGATTCTGCCCCAAGGAAATCTCCTTAAGTACATAATAAATAGGTTTACCTTCCCAGATCCCATTGATGTCAACAATCTGAGACAGAGCATTCTTCTGACATCCAGGCATTTCTTCTCCTCCATTTGGGAAGAAATCTAGGTGGCCCACAACTTGGCTCATTCCAAACCCTGAGAATTTTTAAAATATGGGAAAGTTGATGTCAACATACAGACTCAAAACACTCTAAAACGCTTATGTGTAAATTCAAAAAGCACTCCAGGAGGATGAATTGAGGGACTCACCCAGGTTGGGGATCATTGGGGCAGCATCCGTGTGAATTACATCCACAAACTGGGCATCGCTGGGGTCCAATCGGACCAATTCAGGTGTGCCCTCAAAGCAAGGCTCCGCTGGATCCAACCCTAAAACAGACAGAATGTGTCATATCAGTGTCTTATTAGTGGACAGACATGTTTGCCTCTCTCACTACTAACACACCCGAGTGCAAGCGCAGGTGGTAATCACGAGTAGGGCGTGCAAAGAGATAAGTCAGTTCTTCCGTAAGGTACCCTTTTCTGGAAGGAAATCTATGTCTAATTTACTATTTGCTTTAAAGTGAATTTTCCTTGAGCCGTGAAATATTCGTGGATACTTAGTCACTGGGTGAATTCTGTCACTAGCGCAGTTACAACGAAAGAGGTCAGACTCCGGGAGGTAGCACTGGACTCCTAAGAGATTTTCAGGCTAAAAGAGTTCCACCTACACTAACTCCCCTGAGGGCGAGGATCTTGGCACTCACAGTCACTGGGACCACAGTTTGACACAATGCCTGACTGAGCAGGTTCCACTGGACATTAATGGACTGTGAAAAGGAAAGTTCTCTCCAGCAAATTAAAGAGAAATATTCCAGTTGCCCTCGCCAATCCAAATATAACCAACTTATCTGAAGTATTAAAAAAAGAGAATCAGGAGTTTGGGGACAGAGTCGGAAGATGCAAGAGTAAGTAATCATTCCCTGAAATAGTCACCTCTCAGATCCAGGACAGCACAGTCTTTCTTAGAAATTTACAAGGTTTTTGCAGGACCTGGGTATCCAATATACGACTCCACTGGCTAAATGCAACCAGTCTGAGATTGGTAAAATAGTAGTTTTGATCTAATTAGCAGCTTGAGCTCTGGCAGCCCAGGCTCCCAGACTATCTGCCCCCACCACTTGGATTGTGGTTGATAAGGATTGGAATAATTACCAATTGCTGTGAAGCAGAATATAACTAATTAATACATTTTTTATCTCTTTGGGTTTAATTCTATTTATTCTATTATTTATGCTATTTATTTTATTCACTAAACTCATCCTTTGTGAATATCTGACAAAGAGAAAATAGATATGAATAAGACCGCCAGATGTTCTTAAGTCACGTTTTAGTCACATGTGAGTATTTATATGCTAAACAGGTCTCTGTAGGCCAAAGATCAGTATTAATAAACAATTAATAAGGTCTCAAAACACTCAGAGAAGGAAATGGCACCCCACTCCAGTACTCTTGCCTGGAAAATCCCATGGATGGAGGAGCCTGGTGGGCTGCAGTCCATGGGGTCGCTAGGAGTTAGACACGACTGAGCGACTTCACTTTCCCTTTTCACTTTCATGCATTGGAGAAGGAAATGGCAACCCACTCCAGTGTTCTTGCCTGGAGAATCCCAGGGACGGGGGAGCCTGGTGGGCTGCCATCTATGGGGTCGCATAGAGTCGGACACGACTGAAGCGACTTAGCAGTAGCAGCAGCAGAACACACTGATTTCTCTGATCCTGTGACCTAATTCGGAAAATGTAAAAACTTGTCTCCTCAGGTAAAAAAGCAGGTCTCTCTGTCAAATTTCTATCCTTGTAGACCCCATATAGGCTTCACTTAGGCCAATTTTGCAGCTTTTTACTGTTCTGACTTACCTGTGATGCGTCCAATAGCCCCACTGGTCCTCCTTCCTGCCTCCCCGGCAGCGTGGGCACCCAGACTGTGGCCAATGACGTGGACGTCAGAAAGTGAGTATTTAAATGATGACTGTTGAAAAGAAAACGCCTTCAGAATGTTTTCAAATTGGCAAAATTCAAGACGGGCAGAAAAGAGAGAGCTCTGAAAACTCAACTTTTAAGAAGACATGCTGCCCCTTCATAGCAATCAATTTTCAGGGATTCTTTTCATTTATAATAGAAAACGGCAACAGTTTAGTGCTTAAACTGGTGGAAGTGGCACTCTCTTTTATTGTTTCACTTCATAGAGGAAATCTTTGATGGTATGAGGACGTGTTGTCCTGAGGTGATGAAGCAAGTATTTGGATTAGAAAATAATAATGATTCTTCAACATATGATGTTGGGAAAACTGGACAGTTACATGCAAAAGAATAAAACTGGACCACTTTCTTAAACCATACACAGAAGTAAACTCAAAATGGATTAAAACTTAAATGTAAGACCTGAAATCATAAAACACTTGGAAGAAGCATAGGAAATACATTCTTTGACATCCATCTTAGAAATATTTTTTTGGATGTGTCAAAAGCAGGCAAAAGAAACAAAAGCAAAAATAAACAAACGGAACTAATCAAACCAAAACACTTTTTCACGGTGAAGGAAATCATCACAAACCAAGAAAGCAACTTATTAGATGGGAGAAAATATTTGCAAATTATATATTCCATAAGAGGTTGACATTCAAAACAGACAAAGAGCTCACATAACTCAATATAAAAAAAAATAATCTGATTAAAAAATGAAGGGAGGACCTGAATAGACATTCTAAGTCAGGCATACAGATGGCCAACAGACAGATGAAAAGATGTTCATCATCACTAATCATTTAGTTCAGTTCAGTTCAGTCACTCAGTTGTGTCTGACTCTTTGCAACCCCATGGATTGCAGCATGCCAGGCCTTCCTGTCCCTCACCAACTCCAGGAGCTTACTCAAACTCCTGTCCATCAAGTCAGTGATGCCATCCAACCATCTCATCCTCTGTCATCCCCTTCTCCTCCTGCCTTCAATCTTTCCCAGCATCAGGGTCTTTTCAAATGAGTCAGTTCTTCATATCAGGTGGCCAAAGTATTGGAGTTTCAGCTTCAGCATCAGTACTTCCAGTGAATATTCAGGACTGATTTCCTCTAGGATTGACTGGTTGGATCTCCTTGCAGTCCAAGGGACTCTCAAGAGTCTTCTCCAACACATCAGTTCAAAAGCATCAATTCTTTGGTGCTCAGCTTTCTTTATAGTCCAATTCTCACATCCATACATGACTACTGGAAAAACCATAGCTTTGACTAGATGGACATTTGTCGGCAAAGTAATGTCTCTGCTTTTTAATATGCGGTCTAGGTTGGTCATAGCTTTTCTTCCAAGGAGCAAGCGTCTTTTAATTTCATGGCTGTAATCACCATCTGCAGTGATTTTGGAGCCCCCCAAAATAAAGTCTGTTTCCATTGTTCCCCATCTATTTGCCATGAAGTGATGGGACCAGATGCCATGATCTTAGTTTTCTGAATGCTGAGTTTTAAGTCAACTTTTTCATTCTAATCTTTCACTTTCATCAAGAGGCTCTTTAGTTCTTTACTTTCTGCCATGAGGGTGGTGTCATCTGCATATCTGAGGTTATTGATATTTCTCCCAGCAATCTTGATTCCAGCTTGTGCTTCCTCCAGCCCAGTGTTTCTCATGATGTACTCTGCATATAAGTTAAATAAGCAAGGTGACGATATACAGCCTTGACCTACTCCCTCCCCCATTAAGAACCAGTCTGTTGTTCCATGTCCAGTTCTAACTGTTGCTTCTTGGCCTGCATACAGATTTCTAAGGAGGCAGGTCAGGTGGTCTGGTATTTCCATCTCTTTCAGAATTTTCCACAGTTTATTGTGATCCACACAGTCAAAGGCTTTGGTATAGTCAATAAAGCAGAAGTAGATGTTTTTCTGGAACTCTTTTGCTTTTTTGATGATCCAACGGATGTTGACAATTTGTTCTCTGGTTCCTCTGTCTTTTCTAAATCCAGCTTGAACATCTGGAATTTCATGGTTCATGTACTGCTGAAGCCTGGCTTGGAGAATTTTGAGCATTACTTTGCTACTGTGTGACATGTGTTCAATTGTTTGGTACTGTGGCCACTTTTGACTGAAAAAGGTTACTAATCATTAGGGAAGTGCAAATCAAAACTACAGTGAGACAACACCTCATACTTGTCAGAACGGCTATTACCAAAAAGACAACAGATACTGAGTGTTGGCAAGGATATGGAGAAAAGGGAATCCTCAAGGATGTCAGTGGGAATGTAAATTGATACAGCCACTATGGAAAATAGTATGGAGGTTCTTCAAAAAATTAAATACAGAACTATCATACGGTCCAGCAATTCCACTTCTGGGTATTGTTTCTAAGAAGATGAAAACATGAATTCCAAAAGGTATATGTGTTCCTATGTTCATTGCAGAATTATTTACAATAGCCAAGCTATGGAAACAACCTAAGAGTCTATCAATAGGCGCGTAAAGAAGATGTAGTACCAACATACTGTGTTTCCTTGAGCTTTGGTTTATTGTGCTTCACAGACACTGTGGTTGTTTTTTTGTGTGGTTGTTTTCTACAAGATAAAGGATTTGGCAACTCTGCTTTGAACAAGTCTAACAGCGCCATTTTTCCAACAGCATTAGTTCACTTTGTGTTTCTGTGTCACTTTTTGGTAATTGTCAGAATATTTCAAAATTTTCATTATTATAGTATTTCTTCTTATGGTGATCAGTGACCTTTGATATTACTACTGTAATTGTTTTGGGGTGCCACAAACCACACTCATGTGGATGGTGAATTTAATCAATAAATGTTCTGCTAGCTCCATGAATCAGACATTGCAACTATATACACTGGCACATGAAACTAATGGAATATTGTGTGGCAACTTTACCTCAATTTTTTAAAAGAGTAAAAGAAAAAAAATAAAGAAAGAAAAGAAAAAAATAATGAAAGCAATTACTTAAGCATTGTCAAGTTTCATATTTTCTAAGTTTTTAGTTAGCAAATCAGGTTAACTTGTTATCACTGTGCGTCTCTTCAAACAAACAAACAAAACCCCTAGTTTAATTATCATGTCAACTTGGCTTAATAACTGGTTATGTTAAAAGAACTAATAGTGGAATTCAGTAAATAGACCTTACCTGGTTGCTTGAATAATAGTACTTAAAATTAGTTTGATTTTAACTTAATGGGTGATGAATTGATGAAGTTCAAATTGATTTAATTGATGAAGCTTAAATCAAGATTTTTTTTTTGCATTTTTCTCTTCAATCAAGGAGAATGCAACTCTCAGTAGAAAAAATATTTTATCAATTCTCATACATGTAGCAGTTTTGAGGGGAAGAGAATTCAGAGAGGCATGTGCATGGGCTTTTATATAACCCAGAGTTAGTTACCTCCCAGAGTTAGTTACCTTAAGAACATCCACTAAATATGCCACCTCTGCACCCACAATCCGGATGTTCTGTGTGGCTTGCGTGTACCCTGTGCGGGAGCCGCCTTTCCAGTCCACACAGATGCAGTTCACACTTTCCACGCTAAACAGGTTCTGGTGGGAGGGACACAATAAATAGGTAAACAATTCAGGATCTTAACTAACTACTAACTAACACTCTTGAAGACTAGGATCAATTCTCTTCTTGACCTACACAACATCATGCTCGCTTTTTAACCCGAAGTCAGTAAACAAAACCTCTGTTACCGTTATAGAATACTTTTTAAAGCTTAACACTGGCTCTAAACTAGAGGTTTGGCCATAATGGGAAATGGATTCTTGGGATGTCTACACAACAGATGCAAGAATGTTTGTTTCGGGGAAAATTGTATAAAATGTGGTACAGTGGTTTGTCTCACTAGCACATCATCAACTACATAGAAAGATAAATCTAAGTTTTTGTATGAATGTGTTTTATTGTACATCACTGAAGTCATTTCACATAAAAATACAACCTTCCAGATATCTACTGGAAGTGAAGATCAGTGATAGTTTCATGAATGCTAGACCTGGCAGAAATTTTATTTGAGTATGTATTTATGCATATCCCCACCTTTTTGCCAAGAAGAATTTGAGAATGAAGCAACCTTAGAATTCATTTCCAACTCTTTCATTTTATAGAGAGTAAAATCCAAGGAGGGGAAACAATTTGCTAGTGTCCTGGTTAGCTAAGGATAGAGTCAGAACTGGAATTTAGGGCATTTGTTCTTCTAATTTAACCTACTCACTCCTCCATCTTGATGCCCAAAGCCAATCAAATGCAAGAAAAACACAGCTGCCTTTGGGATCTCAAAAATAAACTATACATATATCTGAAAATCTACATACCTTTGGAGCTGAGAATCGTAAACTTATCTTTTCTTCACTGTAGTATATAAATCTATTATTTACCCTCCCTCCTCCCCCAGCTCAATAATCAACTATAAAGTATTTTAGAAGACAAGTTGTGGCCTTACTGATTATTTCTAATCTTTACTGTCTTCAGGATCAGTCAAAACTCTCTCGGAGTTAATTCAGCCTTTAACTTGAGTCATAGGCAGGCCTGAAATAAGACCCGCTAAAGAAAAGACTGCATCTTGGTGCCGCAGTTGGCCACAAAAGCTTGATGAAGAAATGAATCAACGATAATGTTCCTCCAGCACTAGCAGTTACTCAGAAAATGTACTCTGTTTGATTTTCTGTCGTTTAAGTCTTCATTATCACAGGGCACATAGCCAAAGGCAAATTCAAGAAAATAGGATCACTACTGTTGAAGAGCCAGAAATGAAAATCTACACAGTTTTTCAAGCTATCACTACCATAGGAGATCAACGAGTAGCAAGTGAAAATCACAGGAAAATAATTAGTTTGGGCAAAATGAGTTATCTTAGTTCTTCACACAGAAATCAAAGCCTACTGAAGAAATGAAATAGGAAATGAAATGCAATGCAATGCAACAAACGCTGCATCCATATGGCAGCATTGTGAAGATGCTGAAATATCTCTGTATTAATTACTAAATAATCATTACTTAGAGCCACCACACGCCTGCCAGCTTTGCTGGTCTGACCTCCACCCTGTCACCTCCTGGACCTCCTCTGGGAACCCCAGGCCCAGTGAGGTCAGAGGATACTCCAACCTCCTGCTGACAGGAATCTGTCCTGACTGGGTGGGGCCTTGGCTTCTCTGTTGTTAATTATCACTCTGGAAACAAACTTCATTAAGAGATATTTACAGTCCCACCTTGCAAATACTCTGCAGCCAGTTTTCATCTCCCTTGTCTGTGAATCCATGAATAACAAAGCGGGTTTTTCTATTTGTTTTGAAATTGGAGTTTGCGATGATTGATGCATCTGCAACAATTTCCTGTTTGGGGGAGAAAAATGTTTAACGTCAATTTCTGAGAGTATCCAGTAGGACTGCCTGTACGAGAAGGGAAGTGGCAGATGGGAGAAGACTACTGAGTCTCAGGGTCCTTGGGAGTAAAGAGCCTCTCATTACAGCCAAGCTATTTCCAAACATCACCAAGGCACTACTTTTCAGATGTTGTAAAATTTTTGCATTTGCTCTACTTGGGTAATGTGTCTGCTATAATATTGGAGGCAGAGGATGAGATGATTAGATAGCATCACGGACTCAATGGACATGAATTTGAACAAACTCCGGGAGGTGGTGAAGGATAGAGAGTCTGGCGTGCTGCAGTCCATGAGGTAACAAAGAGTTGGACACGACTTAGAGACCAAACGACAGCAACACAATACTGGTGGTGGGTCTTGTCTTTGACCAATGGAAAACTACACATGTATGTATTTCATAGATACAAAGTATGTTGGGAGATTATACACAAATCTGGAGATTATATATAATAACCATTTTTAGAATATTGTATTAAATGCACCATAGAGGAACAGATACTTTAAACATGTTATCAAACAAGGCTTTAATAAACAAGTTAGATAAAATAACACTTAAGCTCTCTGCCTTAAAAATCTCCACTGTGTGACCTGTTCTTTTTAGAAGACAAAATTCAGTATCCTTATTACATAAAACAGATGAAACTTAGTTCTGAAAACAATGAGCGTTCTTACTTGAAAGCTGTTTGGGTTCTCATTAGTGTATAGGAGGAAGCGAGTGTTGACTTCTTCTGGAGACCAAGGCAATACTTTGAGAGGTCTTTCTATAATTCCTGCCCAAGGGGAATCATCACTGAAGCAGCCAAGTCTATCGTAACAGACTTCTTTTCCTGCAACCACACAGCAGTGTTAGTTTCACCAGAATGCTCTTTTTAATGGTCTCCCTGCCAATGTTTGAGTTAAATTACTTTTTGTGACTTGTTTTCTTCCTCCACATCCTCAGATACCTTCTTATCCACACACTCACAAAACTGCTTCAACACACAACATCCCAGTTAAGGACATGCTGCTGCTTCTCGTTTCTACCACGTAGGACCGCCTCACTCCCCTTCTGTCCTTGTCCAGGCCCATGCTAGGGCTTGATTAAGACTCTCAACTCAGATGTCTTCTTTGGGCCTCTGGTGCCCAAGAAAGGAGTAGCTTTGTGTCCCCAGGCCTTGGAGTAGGGGATGAAATGCTTACCTTCTCTCAACCATCTTCTGACTTTGGGTTTGGGGTTGAGAGCTTAAGTTTCTTGCAAATGCCCAAGCTTTATATATCTACCTGGGTGAGTATTTAGGTCTCACCCTATTGGATATATTTAGGGGCATCCTAAATTCTTGTGATGAAAAAGGCTGTTCGCAAATAATCAAATATAAAGCCCATGGTGGGGCTTCCCTGGTGGCTCAGTGGTAAAGAATTCACCTGCCAATGCAGGAGACACGGGTTCAACCCCTGATCCAGGAAGATCCCACATGCCATGGAGCATCTAAGCCCACACGCCACAACTATTGAGCCTGTGCTCTAGAGCCCAGGAGCCACAACTCCTGAGCCCATGTCCCACAACTACTGAAGCCCCCATACTCTAGAACTCGTGCTCCACAAGAGAAGCCATGGCAATGAGAAGCCCACAGGCCACAGCTAGAGAGTAATCCTCGCTTGCCACAACTAGAGAAAAGCCAGCGCAGCAACAAAGACCCGACACAGCCAAAAATTAATTAACTAATTAATTAAAATAAAATAAAAAGAAAGTCCATGGTTTGACACAACTCTGCACTTGAATGTTAACCCATAAAAGAACAACACAAAGGAAGGGTTATCCAGGAGCTACACCATTAACAGTAGGAATGGCAGTTGTTGTTGGGATGCATTCTTGAAAACTTACTATGTGCCAGGCACCAGGCAAGATGATTTATATACATTATCATACCTATGTCTCACAACTTCTTACAGTAGGGGTGGCATTATTATACGCCCAGTTGACAGATGAAGATAGTGAAGCACAGAGAGGTTAAGAATTTTGCTCAGGGAAATACAGTTGTGGCTGGTGGAACCCGGGTTCAAAGTCTACACATGACTCCAAGCTAGGATTGCTAAATTTAGAAAGGAAAATGCAAGTTAAATTGGAGTTCCAGATAAACAATACATTTTTATTGTAAAAATAACAATAAATTTCAATTCTACTTTTTATAATGATAAATTTTTTTATTTATATGAATGTGGCATATATTCTTGGTTTTATCTGAAATTCAATTTTAACAGGGTGTCTTAGCTTTCACCTAGCAGCCTTACTCCCAATATCTATGCTCCTAATCATGGATTTCTCCTACTCACTTATTCCTCATCCTCATAGTGGCTTGAATTCAGCTGTTGTAGCCTTTTTTCCAAGTATTGAGCAGTAAGTCTCTTCCGGCATGACATAAATATTTTTTCTTACCTACGACTGCTCCCAGCAACAGTGAAAGTGTCCAGATTAGCAGCATCTAAATAAAATTTTAAAATATAATTGAGTCCAGGTAAGTAAGTTTTTAAAAGATTGGCATAATACAAGTCTGAATGGGTAAATTCGAATAAATTAGACAACAACCTTCAGACTCACCGTGGCAGTTCTGTCGAGCTCTACGCACAACCAGATAGCACCTAGAGGTCCTTTTATAGGCAAATCTTATCTTTTTGAGCAGTGCCATGGAAAAGTGGCATGAGAAAAGAGGAGGTTCCAAGGATGTACTTCTAATTTTAGTCATAAATAAACCACGACTGATAGAGTAAGTAAAGTTTTCCACCGTAGTTTTCAAAAGATGAGAAAACGGTAGATATGAATAGTTCTGTTTTAATGGGATTATAATGTTTAGAATCATCATAAGTTCATTGTAGTGAAGTTTCTGGTCTGTCCCTTTATAGTTTTCAGTTTTCTGGGCTGGTCTGTGGGTATGTGTGAAACTAAATTGTTTCCACGGATTTGACAGCCATAGTCTTGACAACAAATACTGAGAGCTTACCAGCCCATGCAATTTCGTACAATCTTGCCTTACCCTCCAAAACAATGAAATAGACGCAATTCTTCAAGAGATCTCATTTCTTTGGAGAAAGCTGTTGATATTTTATTTTGATAGTCCATAGGACTAGTTTGTTTCTCAACAATAACGTGGAAGACAGAATAAATGAACTGATGAAAGGAACTGGGGGTACTTCTAAGAACACAGAGGTGAAATCAGTGACCCTATCACCAAATGAAATTATCCATAAGAGAAAAACCAAATTCAACTTGGAAGAAAATGGTCTGGGAAATATAGTATGAAGACAACTAGAATCTATCACCTAATCTATCAATGGGTGATAGATTGCTTAAAATTAATTTTAGAAAGACTGTGGTAGGATACCATAATTTTAAGAGATCACAGCATTTGGCCTGACAGCATCACAGATATTGGTTGAATGATTTGAAATAGCCACACATTTGTAGGTCAAAAATGGTCAAATAGTCCAGTTCCCTGACAGAGTTTACAGATTCAGAAAAAAAAAAAAAACCACACAAAACGATTTGTGCATGAAGAAAATTCGGGAAAGTTGAACAAGGGAAATATGAACACCAGGACAGAAGCTGCAAGGAAAGGATTCCATGGATGGGAGCTGTGGCAAAGTCCCACTGGATCCTTCCAGTCTCAGCATTTAATCCCATCCTTAGGGACTTTTCCCAGTCCTGATGAGGTTGGTTTTCCTCTCCCCTCTAGAAACACTTCCCTTCAGAACTAGCCTCACGTGACACCCATCGCAAGCAGCTGTGGATCAGAAACTGACCAGGCTGGGATTCTCTAGGCCATGTCATATCTCAGTATCTAGCCAGGTTGGTACGAGACGGTCCCTGAACACATCCCCCTTGCAAGAATGAGCAAACAAATGAGAGAATGAATACAAAAAACAATACAGCTTGAATCATTGCTATAGTAACAACTGCCTACACAAACTCACATTAAAAACTGTGATTTTTAACTTAAAACAAGCAAACAGAAACAAAACAAAAAAAAGAGGGGGGGAAACAAGGTTCACACTGGGGTTTCAGTTCAGTCAGTCACTCAGTTGTGTCCGACTTTTTTGCAACCCCATGGGCTGCAGCACGCCAGGCCTCCCTGTCCATCACCAACTCCTGGAGTTTCCTCAAACTCATGTCCATTGAGTCAGTGATGCCATCTGACCATCTCATCCTGTCGTCCCCTTCTCCTCCCACCTTCAACCTTTCCTGGCATCAGGGTCTTTTCAAATGAATCAGCTCTTCACATCAGGTGGCCAAAGTATTGAAGTTTCGGCTTCATCATCAGTCCTTCCAGTGAATATTCAGGACTGATTTCCTTTAAGATGGACTGGTTGGCTCTCCTTGCAGTCCAAGGGACTCTCAAGAGTCTTCTCCAACACCACAGTTCAAAAGCATCAATTCTTCGGTGCTCAGCTTTCTTTACACTGGAGTTTACTATAAAATAAAATACATTCCGTGTGAATTACCAAGTAATTCATACAGAATTTCTAAGTAGGCATTTTAGATAGTACAAATTTAATCCATAATCTAGGTGATCTTTGTTCAGTATAGATTGTAGATTTAGGACTAAAAGTCACTAAGTTCTGAAACAGAGACTAGAGTCCATGGAGAATTTTTTTTTTTTAATGTTTATCTTTTATTTATTTATTTATTTATTTTTTTAATTTAAATTTATTTATTTTTTATTTTACTTTACAATTCTGTATTGGTTTTGCCATACATTGACATGAACTGAGACAGGCTCAAATTTTAGAGTGCTTTGGGAAGAGTCAGTTTCCAAAACTGTTATAAAAGCTAAGAAAGGAATTGTACATAATTAGCAGTCTATCATGTCTCTTCCAGATGAATAACTTCTCTTAAATTCAATCTTGTAAAATTTTGGGAACCATATTGTTTCATTCATATCACAAACGTGCTACCTAGGAATGGCTGTTTATAGAGTTCGTAGCAGAGATTGCTCTCCTCTTCCCACAGAGAG
Source organism: Oryx dammah (assembly GCF_014754425.2). NCBI lineage: Eukaryota > Metazoa > Chordata > Mammalia > Artiodactyla > Bovidae > Oryx > Oryx dammah. Next base: position 35,782,686 of record NW_024070198.1, on the reverse strand, counting down.
TAGAATTAAACTCTATTGCTCAATCTCTCTTTCAGCAAAATGTGCCACAAGATCAACAGGCCAATAAGATGTGAGTTTACAGATGTGTATCAGTTCTAGACTTGTTCATAAAGAACCTACACGTGACCCTCCATGCTCCTTCTTTTCCATGGCTTGATGCAGACAAGAACAGTGACCTTGAAGACTATGTGTTGAAGGTGGTGGAGCCACAAGCTGGAAGGAGCCTGGGTTCCCTGCTTAGAGGAAAGCTGCTCATCAATCACAAACATCCATTTTGAACTTTACATAAGCATGAAATAAATTCCTATTATGTTAAGCCACTGATACTTCAGGTTATGTCAATTAGCATTAACTTAACTAATGGATATTATTTTATTGTACAATTTCTCCTACTTCCAAGAATAGCTTTGGTAGCGAACATTGAATGTGTATGTGTGTGTTCAGTCACTTCCATCGTGTCTGATTCTTTGTGACCCCATGGACTGTAGCCTACCAGGCTTCTCTATCCATGGGATTTTTCATCCTGGGCTGCAAACTTTACCATGAGATTTGGATGCAAATATTAAGCAAAACATTAATAATTTGACAGATTATTTTACAATTCTTGGTTTTAAAAAACTCCTTTCTTCCTAAATTATAAAAATTAATTACTCTTCACTCCTTTTTTTGTAGAATTTTAAATTTAATGGACATTTTTCAGTTCAGACCCTGAGGGTGACCATTGTTTTCAAAAGCAATCTGAAGCCAAATGATACCTCGAGTTTTAGGAAAAAGTCAACCAGTGTTGCCTGGGTCCCCAGATGCAATTTATGTGTAGTTAGAGCAATATGGTGTGCTGGATACAGAGGAAATTCTCAAACATCATAGGTAGGTGGCTTGGAGCTACCACCGGAACTCTGCTCTCCATCAGCTTTTATTACTCCTGACATCTCAGGATTGCAAGCTACACGGTGGGCCCTGGGAAGGGGTGCAGAGCCAGAGTAGTCCTTCCCCAGGTATTGTATGGCACTGAAAGTGGCCTTTAATTGAAAAATAATTCAAAACACTCCTTTCTCCTAGATTCAGCAGAGCACTACATAACATTGATTCAGTTTTGACCCTCAAACCTTGGACATTTAAATGTTAAAAATCTAAACTTAGAAGTTTCTAAGCCAGTAGCTATGTTTGCAGAGGAGTTAAATATTGACATATTGATATGTTTCGGCTTTGATTCTGGCAACCTCATGATACCAAACTCCAGGTGAGGGAAAGAAAGACCCTGGGACACCTGTGTGGCCAGATAACCAGCATGTTAGCCAAACAAAGTCTCATTTACTTAACCTTCAGAGAGCCTGTCTGTCTTCCCTTATCTGGCTCCGCCCACCACCAAGGCCTTCGGTGGAATGGAGAACACACCGGCCTAGGGAAGCCAGACGCCCCCTGAGCAGAAGGAGACGGCAGTCATCTGGGGGTGACTGTGTCTTAAACCTTCCGGAGCGTCTGTCCCACCAAATGTGAGGGGTTTCAGGTCCCCCAGACTCAGGGACTGAAATAATAGCTAACCCCCGTCTGATTTACATTGTGATAAAGAAGAACAAGCATACTTAAATTTTTAGAGCATAAGTTATTCAGTTTTATGTACTTCTAAAGTTTTTGTGGTTAATCTCCTGCAGAACCCTTGACACTTCAGCTGTTTTACTTATGAGGATGGTGAGACTCAGAAGCTTGAAGCAAGCTTTCCAGGCTCATGCCACTGGTAACCATCAGAGGTGTCTTGGGGACAATTTCTTTCCTCCAGCCCCAGATGACTTGTATAAATTCACAAAAGGCCATGTTCCCTCCAGGACTGTGTTAGTCTAGAGTTGATATAAAAAATGGTCATGAATGGGTACAGTAGGCAATGTTAAATGTGTATGTATATATTTGTGTATAAGACTGGGTATCTGTTTTCCAAAAGAAAATAACACATATTTTTTGATAACTTGCTTTATTTGTATTTTGCTCCCTTACTACTAATGCAGCAAATGGCAATTTTTTTTCCAATGGAAATAAAACCATTGTGATATTAAACATGATAATCATTTCTCTCCTGGACCATCACAGTAGTCTTCTAATTGCTTTCTTTGTTCCCAGAAGAACAGTGTATATCCTCTACACTGCCTGACAGTCAGGTTTAAAACACAGACTGGCCACACTATTGTCCTTAAAACTTTAGCCTCCTTCCCTGCCCTGTGCTTTCTAGGTCAGCATGGCCTGATAGGAATATTGTATTGTAAGCCACATTTTGAAAAGTAAAAAGAAATAGGTGAATACATTTTAACAACTTAATCTAAAATATTCCAAATATTATTTCAACATGCATCACATTTCAAGTGGCCACATGTAGCTAGTGTCTGCTGTATTCCTCACTACAAGTAAGACTTTATAGATATGATTAGCTTCCCTGAGGTCTCCAACCTTGCTGCATACCCATTTGGACCGTTTTCCAGCCACTCTGAACTCCTTTCAAAACCTCCTCTCAAGAGGTTTTAATAGGATGCAACTACAAGGTACTTAAAGAATGGAATAACAAGATTCAGCAGATGTCATTGAGCAAGAAGAAAAAGCAAATAGGTAGAGAGATGCAAAATTCAACAGACTCAGAGGTCACAGCTTGGGTACTGACAGCTATGATGAAAGAGGGACAAAAGAGAGATAACAAACAAAGGAAAAGAAAAATAAAGAAAAATACTAAAATAATAATTTGTACAAAAATCTTTTTTTGTTCTATACTTGAGATGTTTTGGGGATCAAACAATTAGAAATGATCTGAGGAAACTGACAGAGGGCAGGCAAAGCCAGAGGTGTCTCACCATGTGCATTTCATCACTAACCTTTTAAGGTTGGCAAAATCCACCTAAAAAATTATAAGTGAGTAGATTTCTCTTTCAAGTCATGATGGAGCAGCTGGTATCAGGATTGTTCTTTTACCATCCATAATGAAAAGTTTGGGCAATATAACAATGATTTGGGAAGACTGAACAATGGGTGGTGCAAGATTGTAATAAATGGGGTAAAAATAAAAACAAATGAGGTGAGACTTTTGATCACTCTAGCTATATGCCTAGAGGCATTTCCTGAACCTCAGCACAAGGAGGGAGGTTCCAGCTGGAGCAAGGCAGACTAATTGAGCTGAGGAGAAAAAGAGCTGAGTTCTCTTAGCCTACAGTAGTTAGAAGGTGCAGAACAAAGTACTGGAGTGCAGGAAGCTATAAAGATGAAGAGTTTTCAGAAAATGGCAAGGGGGTCCACTTGAACCTTGGATAATTTGGAAAATTTAGCTGTGGTCACAGGACTGGAAAAGGTCAGTTTTCATTCCAACCCCAAGGAAAGGCAGTGAAGCCAGGGCAAAGGCTAATAGAGTTTTGCCAAGAGAACGCACTAGTCATAGCAAACACCCTCTTCCAACAACACAAGAGAAGACTCTACACATGGACATCACCAGATGGTCAACACTGAAATCAGATTGATTATATTCTCTGCAGCCAAAGATGGAGAAGCTCTATACAGTCAGCAAAAACAAGACAGGGAGCTGACTGTGGCTCAGATCATGAATTCCTTATTGCCAAATTCAGACTTAAATTGAAGAAAGTAGGGAAAACCACTAGACCATTCAGGTATGACCTAAATCAAATTCCTTATGATTATACAGTGGAAGTGAGAAATAGATTTAAGGGACTAGATCTGATAGACAGAGTGCCTGATGAACTATAGACGGAGGTTTGTGACATTGTGCAGGAGACAGGGATCAAGACCATCCCATTGGAAAAGAAATGCAAAAAAGCAAAATGGCTGTCTGTGGAGGCCTTACAAATAGCTGTGAAGAGAAGAGAAGCAAAAAGCAAAGGAGAAAAGGAAAGATATATGCATCTGAATGCAGAGTTCCAAAGAATAGCAAGAGGAGATAAGAAAGACTTCTTCTGCAATCAATGCGAAGAAATAGAGAAAACAACAGAATGGGAAAGACTAGAGATCTCTTCAAGAAAATTAGAGACACCAAGGGAACATTTCATGCAAAGATGGGTTCGATAAAGGACAGACATGGTATGGACCTAACAGAAGCAGAAGATATTAAGAAGAGGAGGCAAGAATACACAGAAGAACTGTACAAAAAAGATCTTCATGACCCAGATAATCACAATGGTGTGATCACTCATCTAGAGCCAGACATCCTGGAATGTGAGGTCAAGTGGGCCTTAGGAAGCATCACTATGAACAAAGCTAGTGGGGGTGATGTAATTCCAGTTGAGCTATTTCAAATCCTGAAACATGATGCTGTGAAAGTGGTGCACTCAATATGCCAGCAAATTTGGAAAACTCAGCAGTGGCCACAGGACTGGAAAAGGTCAGTTTTCATTCCAATCCCAAAGAAAGGCAATGTCAAAGAATGGTCAAACTACCACACAATTGCACTCATCTCACATGCTAGTAAAGTAATGCTCAAAATTCTCCAAGCCAGGCTTCAGCAATACATGAACTGTGAAATTCCTGATGTTCAAGCTGGTTTTAGAAAAGGCAGAGGAACCAGAGATCAAATTGCCAACATCTGCTGGATCATTGAAAAAGCAAGAGAGCTCCAGAAAAACATCTATTTCTGCTTTATTGACTATGCCAAAGCCTTTGACTGTGTGGATCACAATAAACTGTGGAAAATTCTGAAAGAGATGGGAATACCAGACCACCTGACCTGCCTCTTGAGAAACCTATATGCAGGTCAGGAAGCAACAGTTAGAACTGGACATGGAACAACAGACTGGTTCCAAATAGGAAAAGGAGTACGTCAAGGCTGTGTATTGACATTGTGCTTATCTAACTTATATGCAGAGGACATCATGAGAAACGCTGGGCTGGAAGAAGCACAAGCTGGAATCAAGATTGCCGGGAGAAATATCAATAACCTCAGATATGCAGATGACACCACCCTCATAGCAGAAAGCGAAGAGAAACTAAAAAGCCTTTGATGAAAGTGAAAGAGGAGAGTGAAAAAGTTGACTTAAAGCTCAACATTCAGAAAACAAAGATCATGGCATCCGGTCCCATCACGTCACGGGAAATAGATGAGGAAACAATGGAAACAGTGTCAGACTTTATTTTTCTGGGCTCCAAAATTACTGCAGATGGTGACTGCAGCCATGAAATTAAAAGACGTTTACTCCTTGGAAGGAAAGTTATGATCAACCTAGATAGCATATTCAAAAGCAGAGACATTACTTTGCCAACAAAGGTCCATCTAGTCAAGGCTATGGTTTTTCCAGTAGTCATGTATGGATATGAGAGTTGGACTGTGAAAAAAGCTGAGTGCCGAAGATTTGATGCTTTTGAACTGTGGTGTTGGAGAAGACTCTTGAGAGTCCCTTGGACTGCAAGGAGATCCAACCAATCCATTCTGAAGGAGATCAGCCCTGGGTGTTCTTTGGAAGGAATGATGCTAAAGCTCAAACTCCATTACTTTGGCCACCTCACACGAAGTGTTGACTCATTGGAAAAGACTCTGATGCTGGGAGGGATTGGGAGCAGGAGGAGAAGGGGACGACAGAGGATGAAATGGCTGGATGGCATCACTGACCCAATGGACAAGAGTTTAGGTGAACTCTGGGATTTGGTGATGGACAGGGAGGCCTGGTGTGCTGCAATTCATGGGGTTGCAAAGAGTCAGACACAACTGAGCGATTGAACTGAACTGAACTGAGTTGAACGAATGTTCAAACTACCGCATAATTGCACTCATCTCACACGCTAGCAAAGTAATGCTCAAAATTCCCCAAGCCAGGCTTCAACAGCATGTGAACTGTGAACTTCCAGATGTTCAAGCTGGATTTAGAAAAGGCAGAGGAACCAGATATCAAATTGCCAACATTCGCTGGATCAGCAAAAAAGCAAGAGAGTTCCAGAAAAACATCTACTTCTGCTTTATGGACTACTCCAAAGCCTTTGACTGTGTAGATCACAACAAACTGTGGAGATGGGAATACCAAACCATTTGACCTGCCTCCTGAGAAATCTGTATGCAGGTCAAGAAGCAACAGTTAGAACTGGACATGGAACAACAGACTAGTTCCAAATCGGGAAAGGAGTAGGTCAAGGTTGTATATCATCACCCTGCTTGTTTAACTTATATGCAGAGTACACCATGTGAAACGCTGGGCTGGATGAAGCACAAGCTGGAATCAAGATTGCTGGGAGAAATATCAATAACCTCAGATATGCAGATGATACCACCCTTATGGAAGAAAGTGAAGAAGAAATAAAGAGCCTCTTGATGAAAGTTAAAGAGGAAAGTGAAAAGATCGGTTTAAAACTCAACATTCAGAAAACTAAAATCATGGCATTTGGTCCCATCAGTTCAGTTCAGTTCAGTTCATTTCAGTCGCTCAGTCGCGTCTGACTCTTTGCGACCCCATGAATCACAGCACACTAGGCCTCCCTGTCCATCACCAAATCCCAGAGTTCACTCAGACTCATGTCCATCGAGTCAGTGATGCCATCCAGCCATCTCATCCTCTGTCATCCCCTTCTCCTCCTGCCCCCAATCCCTCCCAGCATCAGAGTCCTTTCCAATGAGTCAACTCTTTGCATGAGGTGGCCAAAGTAGTGGAGTTTCAGCTTTAGCATCATTCCTTCCAAAGAACACCCAGGGCTGATCTCCTTCAGAATGGATTGGTTGGATCTCCTTGCAGTCCAAGGGACTCTCAAGAGTCTTCTCCAACACCACAGTTCAAAAGCATCAATTCTTCGGCACTCAGCTTTCTTCACAGTCCAACTCTCACATCCATACATGACTACTGGAAAAACCATAGCCTTGACTAGATGGACCTTTGTTGGCAAAGTAATGTCTCTGCTTTTGAATATGCTATCTAGGTTGATCATAACTTTTCTTCCAAGGAGTGTCTTTTAATTTCGTGGTTGCAATCACCATCTGCAGTGATTTTGGAGCCCCCCAAAATAAAGTCTGACACTGTTTCCATTGTTTCCCCACCTATTTGCCATGAAGTGATGGGACCAGATGCCATGATCTTAGTTTTCTGTATGTTGAGCTTTAAGCCAACTTTTTCACTCTCCACTTTCACTTTCATCAAGAGGCTTTTTAGTTTCTCTTCACTTTCTGGCATGAGGGTGGTGTCATCTGCATATCTGAGGTTATTGATATTTCTCCCGGCAATCTTGATTCCAGCTTGTGCTTCTTCCAGCCCAGCGTTTCTCATGATATACTCTGCATATAAGTTAGATAAGCAGGGTGACAATATACAGCCTTGACATACTCCTTTTCCTATTTGGAACCAGTCTGTTGTTCTGGTCCCATCACTGCATGGCAAATAGATGGGGAAAGAATGGAAATAGTGACAGACTTTATCTTTGGGTCTCAAAAATCACTGCAGATGGTGACTGCAGCCATGAAATTAAAAGATGCTTGCTCCTTGGAAGAAAAGCTATGACCAACCTAGACAGCATATTAAAAAGCAGAGACATTACTTTGCCGACTAAGGTCCATCTAGTCAAAGCTATGGTTTTTCCAGCAGTCGTGTATGGATGTGAGAGTTGGCCTATAGGGAAAGCTGAGCACCAAAGAATTGATGCTTTTGAACTGATGTGTTGGAGAAGACTCTTGAGAGTCCCTTGGACTGCAAGGAGATCCAACCAATCCATTCTGAAGGAGATCAGCCCTGGGTGTTCTTTGGAAGAACTGATGCTGAAGCTGAAACTCCAATACTTTGGCCACCTGATGTGAAGAACCGACTTATTAGAAAAGAGCCTGATGTTGGGAAAGTTTGAAGGCGGGAGGAGAAAGGGATGACAGAAGATGAGATGGCTGGATGGCATCACTGACTCGATGGACATGAGTTTTAGTAGGCTCTGGGAGTTAGTGATGGACTGGGAAGCCTGGTGTGCTGCAGTCTATGGGGTCTCAAAGAGTGACTGAACCGAAGTGATTAGGAAAAGATCAACTGTTTGGGGAAAATTTTATAATCTGAACAATTCCTGCAGCTCACACACAATTGGGAAACATCTGGCCTAAGAAAATAATAGATTTAATTGAATAATCAAGGCATTCAATAGATACCTTCCAAAAGGCCATGCCGTAGGAGGAGAGCTAACATAGCCCAAGAACAAAGGTTAATCCTAATCTAGCTTAACAGAACACAAGAACAAATTTTAAAAAGATTAGACTGATCTGCAAGTAAATTAACTGAGTCTTCCATTCAACTAAAAAAGAAAAATTAAACTCAAAATTCTCTATGGTAGAAGACAATAATATACTCAATAATGTAAAGTTATAAATGACCAGCAATGATAAATTACTAGACATGCAAAGAAGCAGGAAAATATGACTTACCAGTTAATAGGAAGAGATCCAGAATTAATGGAGATAATAAAATTAGAAAATAGAAATTTAAAAATATCTATCATAACTTCCCAGGTGGTGCTAGTGGTAAAGAATCCGCCTGCCAGTGCAGGAGACATGGGTTTGATCCCTGGGTTGGCAAGATCCCCTGGAGGAGGAAATGGCAACCCACTCCAGTATTCTTGCCTGGGAAATCCTATGGACAGAAGAGCCTGGAGGGCCACAGTCCATAGGATCACAAAGAGTTGGACACGACTAAGACACACACACACACACACACACACACACACCATAAATATTTTCAAGATCTAAAGGAAAACATGGACACATGAGTTAGGAATAGAAATTTTAACAATGGATGCAACAAAAGATAGCACACTACAGAAGAAAAGATCAGTAAACTGAAGCATGGCAATAGAAACTATTTTATTGAGGTAGATAGAGAAGAAAAGGCTGAAAAATTGAATAGAACCACAGTGACTGGTGAGAAAATAACAAGCATTTTAATATATACAAAATTGGAATCCTGGGGAAGATGCTAAATTAAATATTTGAAGATATAATGGCTGAAAATGTCTAACACTGACTTTTAAAAATGAATCCATACATACAAGAAACTCAACAATCCCCAAGCAGGATAAATCCAGTGAAAATCACACAAGTGCACATCATAGAAAAACTAATGGAATCTAATGATCTTTGTAGTTCAATTTCCTCATCTGTAAAATAGAGATGCTATAAAACTTATCTCACTGTGCTCCTGTGAGGAGTAGATAAAGGAAAGCAGTAGAATGGGGCCTGGTATAGAGTAGATGATTTATTTATTATTATTGTTATAATTGTTATTCTGATGAACTTTTCCTATTTGTGCTTCTATAAGGCTTTGCAGAATTTACTAACAATCTATTTTATTTTTTTCTAATTAAACTCAATCTTTCCTCCTTCTAGGCCAAAATATCTTACCTCTGATTAAAAATACATGCTTAACATATAATTTGATATTTTAATTGTGAAACGATACATATTCACCAAGTCTGAGTTTAATAGATATGTGTATTTTTATACTTGATTATGAGAAATAATTGACAAGTAATTGAAAGCACATAAGGAAAATCACAGTTAACACAGTAAGAGATAATTAAGCCAATTATGTTTTCTTCATTTACAGGATGACTATAACTTTGTCTGGAGAGTGCTGAGCACATTGCTGAAAAGTAAATACTTTAGATGAGGCAGTCATTTGGATAACTTAAGTTATACTAAACATAGTTCAAAGTTAAATTAAATTCCACTTTCTCTAAAATACTCTTTCCTGGATAAGCAGTTATATAAAGAATTTCTTAAATGTATGAGAAAATTGTATGAGTCATAAAAATTACTGGAAATACTGTCCTATTTTTTATGGGTGATATCCATTCCCTAGTCATTTCCATGTCATGACAAATACTTTTCTCAATTAAACAGTACAGGAAGGGCAAGGATATCCTGCAAAACTCTCTGAGTTGAGAATGCTACTAGAATAACTACTTCTTAAATGTTTACACATCATAAATTCTCTAGTGAAATCTTCCTTGATTATACATTAAAGACTGTTTTCTTTTTTCCTAATTATTATCCTGGTCAGGATACACCAGTGGGATAGATGACTATCAGTTGGATTATAATCAGGGGACTTAAATGTATTGCCTTTCCTACCCAGAGCTGCAGGATAGACAGGCTGTAATTTGCCTGGTGGCCCCTTCTGTCCTCTTTTCAGTCCTCCCAGGAGACCAGGAGCCAGGAGTCTCCAGTGATGTGAACCTCAGAAGACAAGTGCCCACTTTCAGACAGTAAACTGCTTCATAACGTGCCCAAATGAATCAATAACAAAATAGCATATGCAGTGGAAACCTCTGGCACTTTGACTTGACAAGATAATCCGACAGTAATATCTAAGAGGAACAGTGGGATTTAGGTCCACTCAAGGGAAGATATAAAAGCATTCCAAATATTTTTAGCCATGTTTTTTTTCTTTGTTTTTATAAAAAAAATAAGAGTACATCTAACTCTTAATGTAGTTGTCATGAGTCATTATCTTGCCCTTGTACTGTGAAAAGAAAGCTAAATTTATTGATGAGTCATTTAAAGTTCTTCTCATCAGAAACCAATTTAGGAACCTGTTTTTTATGTACACCCGTGGTGGATTCATGTCAATGTATGGCAAAACCAATACAGAATTGTAAAGTAAAATAAAAAATAAAAAAATAATAAATAAAAATAAATAAATAAATAAATAAAACTAATAATGAAATAGTTACTTGGTGGTGGTTTAATCGCTGAGTCATGTCCTACTCTTGTGACGCCACGGACTGTAGCCCATCAGGCTCCTCCATCCACAGGATTTTCCAGGCGAGAATATTATAGTGGGCTGCCATTTCCTTTTCCAGGGGATCTTCCTGACCCAGGGACTGAACCCAGGTCTCCTGCACTGCAGGCAGATTCTTTACTGACTAAGCTACCAGGGAAGCTCTAAAATAGTTACTTACCCCCATTAAATTCAAGTCTAAGATGATTTTCATATCTCTTTCTGCTAAGTTCAGTTTTTCATTTGCCCTTTGAGGCTCCTTTTAATACAACTGATTTGATATTTTAAATGGATTATATCAATTTGTTAAAGCTAAAACTAATAATGGATTGAAACTCAGTATAAATACCAGATTAATTAATTAAATTGCTTTAGATATATTTATATCTTTTAAGCATAATTGACTGCAAATGAAGTCAAGCTGGCTTCTGAATGAAGCTTAAAAATCATCACCTTTCACAGTACTTTTCTGCTGAATTAAGGGAAGAATGTGTATAGGTTATCACACTTAATGCAACTGATTTAGAACAAATTCCCAAGGGAGGAACCTGTGGAACCTGGTAACAGGTCAGATTTTGTTTGTTTGTTTGTTTGTTTTTGATAAGGCATATTTTGTAGCTAGAAGTGTTTGTGATTTTCCTTTGACCATGTAAGCAAAACGGGAAGTGCCTCGGGAAAACACTTCATAGTGTTACCCGACTCCACAATTACTTGGCCAACACCCACAAAAGATGCTCGTTGGCCCCCACCATCACTCTGTGAGACCTCAGTTCGTGTTCTAAGTGTACTTTCTCTCCAGTCAACACAGTCTTTCTTTCACCTGAAAAATGCAGACACTCTCTAGGAAAGAGGTAAATGATATGGGACTCAAGTGTCTTTTCTTTGGGCACATTTTTGGGGAATAACATAATATCACTTCTATTTTATAGTCTCATGCGCACGGTTAATCTAATGGCAACAAGCAATAATTGGGACCGAAAGAATTTAACTGTTATAATCTTATCTGTGCAGTCTTATATTTTGATATTGAATTCACTAGTTTAATTTAAATGAAAGCGTGAATTTGGGGAATTTTATTGTAATATAAGCATAGATATTTTATTTTTTAATGTATCAGTTCAGTTCAGTCGCTCAGTCATGTCTGACTCTTTGCGACCCCGTGGACTGCAGCATGCCAGGCTCCTCTATCTAGGGAATTCTCCAGGCAAAAACATTGGAGTGGATAGCCATTCCCTTCTCCAAGGGATTTTCCGGACCCAGGGATAGAACCCAGGTCTTCTGCATCGCAGACAGACTCCACCATCTGAGCCATCAGTCTGTAAGCATTTTAACTACTGTAGGGCTACGTGCAAGATTCTTCCACTAGAGGGCCCCTTAACTAAATATATTGAAGGGAAGTGAAAAAAGATTTTTTTTTCCCGTATGATTAAAAGACCATTAAAAAACGTCAAATGACTTTTACATCTCTACCATTAATACATATCAGTGGAAAGTTACTTCGAATGAAAACATATAGATATTCACCAGAGCTTGATAATGTGGGGAGTCTATGATAGAGGAGAACGTCATAAGCAAAATACAAAAATGAAATTTACGATATTAGAGCTAGAGGGAAAGCTAAAACCACCACCAACAAAACTTAAAAGTAATTAATTTAGAAATATCCTAACCTCATTCCAAATTCTGTTCGTTTAAAGGAAGCAATCTTAGAAATAATATTTTAGTCAGTCAGTCAGTCAGTTCGGTCACTCAGTCGTGTCCGACTCTTTGCTATGCCACGGACTGCAGCAGGCCAGGTCTCCCTGTCCGTCACCAACTCCCTGAGTTTACTCAAACTCATGTCCGTTGAGTCGGTGATGCCATCCAACCATCTCATCCTCTGTTGTCCCCTTCTCCTCCTGCCTTCAATCTTTCCCAGCATCAGGGTGTTTTCAAATGAGTCAGATCTTCGCATCAAGTGGCCAAAGTATTATGTGAAACGATCTTTAACATTCTCAATTTCACCAAAATTGGAGAAGTCAAGGCTCAAAGAGGGAAAGTAATTTGCACAGGGACAGAGCATCAGTTACTGCAGAGTCCAGACCAGACTCCAAGCCCCACTGCCAGGCTTTCCCCAGTTGTCTCTAATGTAGCTTTATTCTCCACCTCTACTGATATGTGTCAATATCTGTCAGTCTATCTATCTACCTAGGAAAAGTCCTTGAAACCCCTGACTTTGGGGCTGAGCATGAGGTAATACTGCTGTTTTCATCATTAGAGGTGGAACTGTGTTCCTCCTGCCACACACTTCTGGCCTTAAGTTATGCTCCAGGCATCCCTTCAGGCATTTATTTCTGATTATACAGATTCATCAATTTTAATTTCTACTGTGTTATTTTAACCTCTCTATTGGTTTTTAGTAGTTGCTCTAGGGAGACATGTATCTTTAACTTTTCACAGTCTACTTAGAGTTAACATTGTACCACTTCACATAAATGTTAACAACTTTGCAGCTATGTAGGTTCATTTCCCACCATTCGCTGTCCCTTTATGCTATAGTTGTCCTATCTATTACACGTATATAATAAGACACACCCCACAGGATGATGTTACAATCAAGTCACAGATTTAAAAAATGTTATGGGTGGAAAGATAATCTGTTTTATTTGCCCACATATTTACCATTTCTGATGTGTTTCATTGCCAGTTTCTGTCTTTGGAATTTCTTGTAGTCTAACATTCGCTTTGTTTTCTTTGATCTAAAAATGGCTTCATTTCACTTCACTCTTGTTTTTAAAACACATTCTTTTCTTTTACAACTGCTTTCCCATATGATTTTCTCTCACAGTAACCTTATCCCCATTTCATGACAAATTATTGAGAACAGGTATTAAGTGACTTATTCAAGACAATATAGATTGTATGTAGAGTAAGTCAGCACTTAAATCCAGATCCTCTGATGTGAAATTCCACAATCTTTCTACTAAGCTAGTTATTTATGAGCAAGAATATGCGTTCATGCTTATGCAGGTGTGCTGAGTCACTTCAGTTGTTTCTGACTCTTTTGTGACCCTATGGACTGTAGCCTGCCAGACTCCTCTGTCCATGGGATTCTCCAGGCATGAATACTGGCGTGGGTTGCCATTTCTTCCTCCAGGAAATCTTCCCCACCCGGGGGCTGAACCCTTGTCTCTTATGTCTCCTGCATTGGCAGGCAGGGTTTTGTTTTCTTTTAACCACTAGTGCTATCTGAGAACCAATGAAATTGCAGTAACTCAGAAAAGTAACTAGTGCATGGTTTTGCATTGACAAGAAAAGGAAGAAAAACCTCTTAACAAGAGAGACTTCAGATTACTGAGGAAAGTGCTCTGGATACAAACACAAATGACCTCTAGGTTAAAAGAAATTCAATATAAAGATACTGTTCTTGCCTAAAATCATGGGACACAATAAGATTCAGGCCACAAAAGAAAGGTTGTTGAGTGCAGAGGACTTTTGCATTGTAAAGAGCTTGACCAGGAAATTTCCATTTCTGACAGCACTCAAGTTAACTCAAATTGAGAAACAGCAATTAGGAACAGAAATAGAATGAGGAATAGAAGTATAGTTATTAAGCCCTAGTCAAGACAGACAAGACAGAAGGCTTATATTTTAAGAATTGGTATTATGTCTTTGAAAAAGGAGAAACTTTTCTGCAAGCAGAATGCCAGCAGGAATCATCTCAAGCCAGACCTACCTGGCTTAAATTTTAGAGCCCCTTTCAGGTACATGGGTCTTTTCAAGGTTCTATGCCTAATTTTACATTCATAATTTTGCATTACTCTTCTTAGAGAAGGCTCCCTAATTCTTTGAACTGTTTTTAAAACCTCTTTTTAAAAACCAAGGGATAGTTGACATGTTGTTCAATCGCTAAGTCATGTCTGATTCTTTGATACCCCATGACCTGAAGCATGCCAGGCTTCCCTGTCCTTCACTATCTCCTGGAGTTTGCTCAAACTCATGTCCATTGAGTCAGTGATGTCATTCAACCATCTCATCCTCTGTCATCTTAATGACTTGGCACACCACTTATCTTTTTTTTTAGGTGGGTGGGGGGAAGCTTCCCTGGTGGCGCTAGTGATAAAGAACATGCCTACCAATGCAGGAGATATAAAAGACACGAGTTCGACCCCTGTGTGAGGAAGATCCCTTGCAGGAGGAAATGGCAACCCACTGCAGTATTCCTGCCTGGAGAATTCCATGGACAGAAGAGCTTGGTGGGGTCACAAAAGAGTCAAAAATGACTGAAGTAACTTAGCACACCATTTATAGCTGACTTATAACATCTCATTAGTTTCAGGTATACAAGATAATGATTCAATATTTGTATATACTGAGAAATTATCACTACAATAAGTCCAGTTAACATCTATTTCCATACATAGCTACAGTTCTTTTTCTTATGATGAAAACTTTTAAGATCTACTCTCTAATCAACTTTTAAATATGCAATACATAGTCACCACGCTGTATATTACATCCCATGAATTATTTTATAACTGGAAATGTGTGTTTTTGGGTCTCCTGAACCCATATCACTTGCCCCATCCCTACCCCCACCGCGGGCAACCACTGATCTGGTCTCTACCTATGAGCTTGGGATTTTCTTTGCTGTTGCTTAGTTTTGGTTTTAGATTCCACTTGTGAGAACATACAGTATTTGTCTTTCTGTCTGATTTATTTCACTCAGCATAATTCCCTCAAGGTCCATCCATGTTACTGCAAATTCTTTTTAATGACTGAGTAGCATTCCACTGGGCTTCCGTGATGGCTCAGTGGTAAAGAATCCATCTGTGATGTAGGAGATGCAGGAAACTTGGGTTTGATCCGTGGGTAGGGAAGGTTCCCCGAAGAAGGAAATGGAAACCCACTCCAGTATTCTTGCCTGAAAAATTCCATGGACAGTGGAGCCTGGCGGGCTATAGTCCCTGGGATTGCAAAGAGCTGGGCATGACTGAGTGACTGAGCATGTCTTCCATTGTTCAAGTTTTGTGCGTCTGTGTGTTTGTGTAGTGTATCACACCTTCTTTATCCATTCATCTGCTGATGGATACTTAGGTGGCTTCCATATCTTGGTTATTGCAAATAATGCTGCTCTAAACATGGGAATGTATGTATCTTTTTGAGTTAGTATTTTTGTTTTCTTCTCATGTCAGTCTTGAAGGGTATTTTTTTGGATGTAGACATATGGCTGATGCTTTATCCCTTCAGCATTTTAAAGACATCCTGTTTTCTTCTGGATTTTAGATTTCTAATGAGAAGTGAGCA
This sequence comes from Oryx dammah, assembly GCF_014754425.2. NCBI lineage: Eukaryota > Metazoa > Chordata > Mammalia > Artiodactyla > Bovidae > Oryx > Oryx dammah. The sequence continues at coordinate 35,766,697 of NW_024070198.1, read as the reverse complement.
TTACTTAAATCATGTATAATATGTTGTTTTCTCCAGTTGCTCTCAAGAGTTTATCTTCGGTTTCAGCATTTTGATTATACTCTGCCCAGGTGTGGTTTCTTTGCATTTATCCTCTCTGGAGTTTGCTAAGCTTACTGAATCTGTAAATTTATATCTTTCAGCAAATTTGGGAATTTTTCTTCAAATATTTGTAATGTACCATCTGTCCCTTTTCCTCTAGTACTCAAATTGTAATATGTATGTTAGACTTTTTGATACGGTTCACCAGGTTGTTAAGGTTCTGTTCGTTATTATTTTTCAATATTTTTCTCTGTTCTTAAAATTGAATAATTTCTACTGATCTATAGTCAATTTCTTCTATCATCATCAACCTATTAAGCCATTTATGGAATTTTTAATATATTTTATGCTTTCATGCTGGGATTTCTAATTGATTCTTTTGTATAGTTTTTACTTCTAAGATTTTCTCTGTGTTCATTCCTTATGACATAATTTCCTTTATGCCACTGAATGTATTAGCATAATCAGCAAAATGCAAATTAAGATCATAATAAGATACCACTATACCTATTAGACTGGCTTAAATTTAAAAGACTAACAATACCAAGTGTTGACAAGAATATGGAGAAACTGAAAAATACAATGCTAGTAGGTATGCAATAATATATAACCACTTAGGAAAAATACTTCTTGGTTTCTTAAAGTTAAATATACACTTACCAAGTGATGCAGCCATTTGATTCCCAGGTATTTACACAAAAAAATAAAAATATGTACACAGGAAGACTTATACATGAAAGTTCATAGCGTCTTTCTTCCAATAGCCAAACCTGGATACCTAATATCCATCAATAGATAGCTGGATTAACAAACGTGGCATGTCTATACAATGAAATAATGCTCATCAATATAAAGGAGTGACTTGCTGACACACACAAGAACGTGGATGAATCTCAAAGTCATCACATTGAGTGAAAGAAGCCAGAAACAAAAGAATATGTATTGTCTGATGCCATTTATTTAAAATTCTAGAAAATACAAGTGAATCTTTTTTGCATATACAAAAAACTAATAGTTGCTTAGAGCCAGGGTGGAGGGAAGAGTGGACTGTAAAGGAGAAAGAAGGAATTTTTTGAGGGTATATGTTCATTATGGTGGAGGTTTTAACAGCTTATAAAACTGTCAGAACTCATCAAATCATCTACTTTAATTGAGTGCAGTTTATTTTAAATAATAAAATTTATGACAAAGTTGGCTAAAAATAGACCTATGAGAAAATGTTACCAAAAGCCTCATTTCATGTGAAAAAAGCAATTGATAATAGAATACATTTATTACATGGAAGAACAAAAATAATACCAATATAATATATTAATTAACATTAAATCATATAAATGACTCAGGCTTACTGACTCTAAAGATCTCCAAACACACAATTTCACTGTTTGAAGTTTTCTAGACTTTAACATTTAGCATTTTAAAAATTAAGGGCTTATATAGAAAAAAGTACACCACCTGATGAATTTTTATGCATGTATACATCCATGTAACCATTATTCAAATCAAGATATAGAATATTTCAGCACCCAGAAGACTTCCTTAGGACTCTTTTGAGTCAGAAATTGCTCCCAAAGGTCCTATTCTGACCTATATCACCTTTGTTTATTAGTTTTGCCTGTTTTTATGCTTCATATAAGTGGATTCATATGGTATATATTCTTTTGTGTTTGACAGTTTTCATTCAATATTATGTCTATGAGAATAATTCATGTTATTGAATATATCAGTAGTCCTTTCTTTCTAAAAATTGTGTGTTATTTCATTGCATGAATATACCACAATTTATTTAGCCACCTTGTTACTGGCAGACATTGAGATGTCTCTGGTTTTTGGCTACTGCAGTATACTATGAGTTTTTGGGAACACATCTCTGGCAAGAATAATCTGTAATTTCAGGTGAACACATGTCAAAAGTAGAATTACAGCATCATAAGTAAAAAAGGTTTATAAGTTTAACTTCATTTTGATTAGATAAAATATGTAGGCATTAAAAAAAAAAGTAGTCCTAAAGTTTGCTTTTGTTATCCTTCAGTTCAGTTCAGTTCAGTCGCTCAGTCGTGTCTGACTCTTTGTGACCCCATGAATCACAGCACACCAGGCCTCCCTGTCCATCACCAACTCCCAGAGTTCACTCAGACTCATGTCCATCAACTCAGTGATGCCATCCAGCCATCTCATCCTCTGTCATCCCCTTCTCCTCCTGCCCCTAGTTCCTCCCAGCATCAAAGTCTTTTCCAGTGAGTCAACTCTTTGCATGAGGTGGCCAAAGTACTGGAGTTTCAGCTTCAGCATTATTCCTTCCAAAGAAATCCCAGGGCTGATCTCCTTCAGAATGGACTGGTTGGATCTCCTTGCAGTCCAAGGGATTCTCAAGAGTCTTCTCCAACACCACAGTTCAAAAGCATCAATTCTTCGGCACTCAGCTTTCTTCACAGTCCAACTCTCACATCCATACATGACTACTGGAAAAACCATACCTTGACTAGATGGACCTTTGTTGGCAAAGTAATGTCTCTGCTTTTGAATATGCTATCTAGGTTGGTCATAACTTTTCTTCCAAGGAGTAAGTGTCTTTTAATTTCATGGCTGCAGTCATCATCTCCAGTGATTTTGGAGCCCAGAAAAATAAAGTCTGACACTGTTTCCATTGTTTCCCCACCTATTTGCCATGAAGTGATGGGACCAGATGCCATGATCTTCGTTTTCTGAATGTTGAGCTTTAAGCCAACTTTTTCACTCTCCACTTTCACTTTCATCAAGAGGCTTTTTAGTTTCTCTTCACTTTCTGCCATGAGGGTGGTGTCATCTGCATATCTGAGGTTATTGATATTTCTCCCAGCAATCTTGATTCCAGCTTGTGCTTCTTCCAGCCCAGCGTTTCTCATGATGTACTCTGCATATAAGTTAGATAAGCAGGGTGACAATACATAGCCTTGACGTACTCCTTTTCCTATTTGGAACCAGTCTGTTGTTCCATGTCCAGTTCTAACTGTTGCTTCCTGACCTGCATATAGATTTCTTAAGAGACAGGTCAGGTGGTCTGGTATTCCCATCTCTTTCAGAATTTTCCACAGTTTATTGTGGTCCACATAGTCAATAAAGCAGAAATAGATGTTTTTCTGGAACTCTCTTGCTTTTTCCATGATCCAGCAGATGTTGGCAATTTGATCTCTGGTTCCTCTGCCTTTTCTAAAACCAGCTGGAACATCTGGAAGTTCTGTTATGCTTAGAGGAGCAGATATTCATATCTTTCCCCGAGGAGGATTCCAAATGGCTGCTCATGGAAAATTATGTGGAAAGCATTCCAAAATGAGTTTCAGGTTTATCTAGAACATGATTTAAGGACCTTCCTCTGTCAAATGGTACAAGATGAGTCAAAATAAAATTTGTTTACACATTTCAGCTATTGTGAATAATTCTGCAGTGGACATGAGGATGCTAATACCTATTTGAGCTCCTGACTTCAATTCTTTTGGATAATTAAGTAGAAATGGAATTGCTGGATTGCATGGTAGTCCTATTTTGAATTTTTTGAGGAACCTCCATATAGGTTTCCACAGCAGCTGTACCATTTTGTATTCCCACCGACATTGTACAAGGGTTCCAGATTCTCCACATTCTCACTAAAGTTTGTTGTCTTTTGTTCTTTTGGTAATTGCCAATCTGACAGGTGAGGCTATACCTCATTGTCATTTTGATTTGCATTTCCTTGATGATTAGAGACACTGAGCACTTTTTAAATAATTTTTTAGAATTTTTATTTATTTTTCAGTTGAAGGATAATTGCTTTACAGAATTTTGTTGTTTTCTGTCAAATGTCAACATGAATCAGCCATAGGTGTTGGCCATTTTAATGTCTTCTTTGGAGAAAAGAATATTCAAGTCTTTCATTCAATTTAAAATTGGGCTATTAATTTTTATGATATTGAGTTGTGTCCATTGTCAGATGATTGGATAAAGACAAGGCACATGTGTGCAATGGCATGTTATTCAGCCTCTAAAAGGAAGGAAATTTTGTAATATGTGGCAACATGGATAAACCTTGAGGACATGAACTAAAAGAAATAAGGTTGTCGAAGGAAAAATACTGCATGATTCCAGTTATATGAGGTACTGAAAATAGTTAAGTTCACAGAAACAGAGTAAAATGGTGATTGCCAGTTGCTGGGAAAGGGAAATGGGGAGTTACGAATCAAAAGGCATAAAATTTCAGTTAAGGAAAATGAATAAGCTCTAGAGATCTGCTGTATAATGCTGTACGTATAGTCAACAATATTGTATTGTACACTGAAGAACTTGTTATCAGGGTAGATCTCACATTGTGCACACACACACACACACACACACATTGTAGCAGGTATGTCGTTCCCCTCTCTCCTCTGTCCTAGCAACTCACATCCAAACATCCAAACAAATGTATCAACAATTAACTGCAATATCATCAGCAAAAATGCTCTTTTATAAGCAGAGAAGTATCTTATCCCTGACATTTCTCAGGTCAGTCATACTTTCAAACCTTATTTCCCACTCAATGTTGGTGGCCATGAGCATTAATTCAGAGGGAGGAGAAATACTGGTTTTTTAATTTTTCTTGGTTTAGGCTTTAAACTCAAGCATAAGGGTCCTATCTTGGTCAGAAGACTTCCCTTTTCATGCATGAACTTTTCCATCCCTGGCTTGAGCGGGAGATATCCTGGATTCAAATGCACTTACAAATAAAACAATGTATGGCTTTCTTTCAAGATTCTAAGGCTATTTTATGAATATAGACTTTAAATTAAAAAATATGCAGCATAGCCAAACTTTTACCTGTTGAGTAATTTGAAAGTATAGGGTTTTAGCCCTTTACAAGGGCTTTCATTAGACAACTCTTGAAACACAGTATTTGTGTTTCTCTGCCATTGCCCCCTAACAGCCGCATTTACAAACAAGTGCAAAAAAAATGTTGAATCTAGCTTTCAAAGACTGGAAAAATGACTGAAATAATTTGATTTAAAAGTTGTGGTAAAACACTAATAACAAAGTTTACGATCTTAACCATTCTGATGTATATAGTTCAGTGGCATTAGACATATTCACATTGCTATGCTATCATCACAACCATCCCTCTCTTTCACTTAAACTGATTTTCTGTGCCATTAAAGAATAACTCTACCCTTCCCTCTCCCCATGGTTCCTGGCAACCACCGTTCTATTTTCTGTGCTATGAGCTTGAGTACTCCAGGTACATCATGTAACCGGACTCACACAGTATGGTTCCTTTGGTAACTGATCTATTTCACTTAGAGCCATATCCTCAGGTATCATCCATGGTGTAACTTGTGTATTCTTTCTTGCCTTTTTAGCACTGAGTAGTATTTGTATGTACCACATTTTGCTTATCCACTCATCCATGAATGGTCACTTCATTGCTTCTGCCTTTTGACTATTGTGAATACTGCTGCAATGAACATAGGTGTACAAATTTCTGTTCGAAGCCTTGCTTTCAATTTCTTTGGGCTTATATTCAGAAATGGAATTCCTGGATCATATGGTTATTCTGCTTAATAATTCAGTTTTTAAAAACTCAAAAACGTGTAATAATATTGTATGATTCCTATTATGTGAAGGTCACAAACAGAAAACTACCATCCGGTGACAAAGTCAGAGAAGTGGCTGCCTCTGTGTGGGGGAGGCTGAGAGCAGGGCCAGAAGGGAGCTCTCTCGGATGATGGAAACATTCCACATCTTGATCTGAGTAGAGGTTACACAGAGTACATAAGAGTGCATCAGCTCCTACATTCAAGCCATATCGTACACTTTGCTTTATGTAAATTATACCTAAAAAACTCTCAAGAATATTTAACAGTGACATTTTTTAAGTGTATATGACCCAGAATACTCAAAGCCACGATATATTTAAATTTAACTTAAAAGTAGATAGGTATGAAGTATGTTTTATGTCTTTTAAGAAAAGCATTTGCAATATCTAATAGGACAAATTTTTCCCATTCACCAGGCAGTTTCAGGAGGTTCCATATACTGTGCTAGAATATAAATGTCCTTTTATGGGTAAATGTTTCTCTTTGCTTGTAATTCCAAAGAAAGAGAACACAAAATGTTTCCAATGTTAACCACTGAAAAACTTTTATCATTAAACATTGAGGGAAGGTCATAAGTGTATACATTAAGTTTATCTTTACATCTGAGTGTGTGTGTACTTAGTTGCTCAGTTATGTCTACTCTTTGTGACCCCATGGACTGCAGCCTGCCAGGCTCCTCTGTCCATGGGGATCCTCCAGGCAAGAATACTGGAGTGGGTTGCCATGCCCTTCTCCTTACATCTGAGTAAGCAATGCTTAAATGAGTCACTATTTCAATGTGGTTCTTTTTAATTCCACAATTCTGGAATATGCTTGTGACTGAAAAGGACTTTGTTACCATGGAGCCTGTTAGGGAAGGCTGCCAAGTAAACCCTAAAAATTACCTACCCATGTATTTTTTTCTGTGAACAGCTTGACTGCTGCTGCTGCTGCTGCTGCTGCTGCTAAGTCGCTTCAGTGACCCCATAGACGGCAGCCCAGCAGGCTCCCCTGTCCCTGGGATTTTCCAGGCAAGAACACTGGAGTGGGTTGCCATTTTCTCCTCCAATGCATGAAAGTGAAAAGTGAAAGTGAAGTTGCTCAGTCCTGTTCAACCCTTAGTGACCCCATGGACTGCAGCCCACCAGGCTCTTCCGCCCATGGGATTTTCCAGGCAAGAGGACTAGAGTGGGGTGCCATTGCCTTCTCCTGAGCAGCTTAACTAAACCACAGTAAATTCACAAACAGGAGAGTGAAGATAATTCTTCACTGCAAACTCAACCAAGTCATTCAGTCATTCTACAAAATGAGTGTATTTTAAGTTAGAATAAAGCATGCCTGACCAATTTACCTCTCAACAATAATGCAGAAGAAAAAGTGAGCTAAGTGAAGGAGCTGTGGTTTAACGCATAATGGAAGAACAAGTTATAGACCATCGGATGAAACTATGAGGGAGAGAATAAGCTGAGATTCAACTTGGAAAATTCTGTCCAGAAAAAAAAAAAAACAGAAAAGATATTCTCTTGAGGAGAGTTGGAGGTTTATGCGTACAGCATCTGTCTAATCTATCTACCTGCTCAGATGTGCTCTGTGAGGCCAGGAGCCGAGCCTCATGATAAAGAGCCGGTGCCTCTGAGTCCTGAATATGTGTCCCTAAAAAAGATGACTCCGTGGCCAGATAAGAGAGCGGGTGCAGAAAAAAAGAAAACAAGAGGAATAAAAGGGCAGAGGCTTTTGTGTATAATGAATGATCAAGAAGTTTTGGTGAGTGACCTGCTTATAGTGACACACACAGAGAAAAGAACCAGTTCTGATAAAGTCAGATTAGTTATGGATAGAGGAAGAGTGAATTAATCTTGTTCAATGGGCATCATCACACCAGCTGTCTGTAAAATCTTGCATGGGGATTTTAATGAGCTCTCATTATCTCAGAACTGGGTTAAAACATCAGAGAACAGAAACTTCTAAGAATCACAGTCCTAATTCTTCAAGGCATTTGGTCATGTGAATATCAAGCTAACCTTTCAGTCACAGCCAGAGACTAAGTCTGGGCTTGTTACAAAAGTGAGTTCTCCATGGCTTCTTCTGGCTGCTATTTAGAAAGTATAACTTCGAGTCCCTGATGACTATTGCTATTTATAGTTGTGTTATAAGCTTATTTACTAATTAAACATTTGAGTTGCATGTTCACCTGTCTCCTGCTTCATAAGTCCATGGGAATAAAGTAGAGAGAAGGAGAGGAGGAGAAGGAGAAAGATTTACTTTAGTTCTTAAATATGCTTAAAAATTCATATTGAATTGTCACAAAAGAATACTTGTAAAATACGTGTGTGGCATAAAGAATCATGATAAAAGACAATTTGTTGCCCCAAACCACAATAGCATCATGTTTCCCTCAGAATAAAACCAAAACCTTCCCTGTGATGCGCTTCTACCTGGCACTTTCCAATGTGTCTCCTACTCACCCTCCCTGGCCCCCCCCCCCCCTAACCCCCCCACCCTCCATTCCTCAGCTGGGCTCCAGCCACCCGACTTCTCCCTGGTTCCTGGAGGGCTGACTGCTCCCATAGCAGGCCTCTGACCTCTCTCTGCCTGCAGCTCGCCTCCCCACACAGCCACAGGGCTTGAGTCACGCTACCTTCAGGACTTCATCCAAATGCCACCTCCATAGCAGGCCTTCCATTGTCAGTTCAGTTCAGTCGCTCAGTCGTGTCCGACTCTTTGCAACCCCACGGACTGCAGCACGCCAGGCCTCCCTGTCCATCACCAGCTCCCGGAGCTTACCCAAACTCATGTCCATTGAGTCAGTGATGCCATCCAACCAACTCATCCTCTGTTGTCCCCGTCTCCTCCCGCCTTCAATCTTTCCCAGCATCAGGATCTTTTCAAATGAGTCAGCTGTTTGCATCAGGTGGCCAAAGGATTGGAGTTTCAGCTTCAACATCAGTCCTTCCAATGAATATTCAGGACTGATTTTCTTTAGGATGGACTGGTTGGATCTGCTTGCAGTCCAAGGGTCTCTCAAGAGTCTTCTCCAACACCATACTTCAAAAGCATCAGTTCTTCAGTGCTCACCTTTCTTTATAGCCTAAGTCTCACATCCATACCTGACCACTGGAGAAAATGCCATCTCCACAGCAAGCCTTCCCTGGCCACCCTACATAACATTTCAACTCATCCTAGTCAACACCTCCTTCCTCATCTCTTTCTGTGCTTCATTTAAAAGATCTTTAGCTTTTATCACTAAATAACTTATATTATTTATTAATCATATTTTTTTGTCTATTTCTAAGCACCAGATGTGTGCATGCTCAGTCATGTCCAACTCTTTGCGATCCCACAGACGATAGCCCGCCAGGCTCCTCTGTCCATGGGATTTTCCAGGCAAGAACACTGGAGTGGGTTGCCATTTCCTTCTCCAGGGGATCTTCCTGATTCAGAGATTGAACCCAGGTCTCCTGCATCTCTTGCTTTGGCAGACAGGTTCTTTACCACTTTAGCGCCAGAAGTCAGCTCCAAAGAGCACGTCTGTCTTGTTCATGGCCGTCTCCCCTGATACACTGAGGGCTCTGGGTAAATATTTGGTGAGTGTGTATATGAGGAGACACCCCTGTATATGGCCCCCAACTGAAGGAACAGGACAAATCCTCTCCATGACCCTCCTCCATTCCATCCCTTTCTCCTCGATCAGCAGTGGCCGCGAATCTAATCTTGTTTATCACCACCCTGCAGTTTTAAAAACTACTTTGTGTGTTTGAAATACGTGTTTGCATGCTTAAAAATATATGGTTTCATTTTTCATGTATTTGGCTTTCTATTAATGCAATCATACTGTATGTTTGCATTCTTTTGCAATTTGGTTTTTCCATTAACATTACGTTTCTAGAGTTCATCCATGTTGTGAGTAGCTTTGGCTCAGTTTTTGCCAAAAACTGAATAAATAAAATTTTGTGACCACCACTAATTTATCCATTTTTTCCTGCTTATTGATATTTGGATTGTATCTGGGTTTGGTGTTACAAAAACTCTCTGTGAACGTTCTTACACACTACCTGTGTGGCTGTGTTTTCAGATTACATATCTAGGACTGGACTTGATAGGCTGTAGGCTCTTTTGTTCTTGCTCTTTAGTGGTTGTGTCAAATTGCTGATATTTCTAAAGAGGTTGTTCCAATCTACATTTCCGTCAGCACTGCACATCTATTCTGGTTGCTCCACATCCTTACAATAACTTGATGTTATCAGACTTTTATAGTTTAGCCAATCTGTTGGCAACAAAACCACCTTGTGATTTCAGTCAGTGTTTCCTTGAATATCAATGACATTCAGCATCTTTTCTTTGGCTATTTAGGTTTCTTCCTCCGTAAAGTGCCTCTTCACCATTTTTATTTTGTTTTTTTTTTTTTTTCTTTCATATGTGTAAGGATTCTCTACATATTCTGGATATAAATAGGTTATCAGTTATACATGTGTCACTATATCTTCTGATTGTGGGATCATGGACTTTTTACTTTATGTTTTCTTTTCATGAACAGAAGTTCTTAATTTTAGTGTAATTAAATATGTATTTCCTTTGTCAGTTATCCTTCTTAAAAAAGTTTTAAAGATAGTCGATTTATAGTATCTAATTGTTTTGCAGCTATTCCTTTATTTTTATTTATTTATTTATTTTTAATGTAAGTCAATCCACCTGGAATAGATTTTTTTTTAACTACACAGTATGAGGTAGAGGTTCCAACTGCATATGTATAACAAAATTTTCAAGCACTATTTGTTAAAAAAATCCAACCTATTCCCACTGTTCTGCAGATTCCAGTTCAAAATTGTACCATTTCCATATTTTTGTGGGTCTTCATCTTTTGTCCCATTGATCGTCTGCTTTTTTGCTCAACATTTATTATTTTAATTTTTATTTTATTGTGATAAGAACACTCTATATGAGACCTACCCTCTTAACATATTTTAAGTGTACAATACAGATAGCTATCTATAGGTACAATATCATACAACAGATCTCTCAAACTTATTCATCTTGTATAACTGAAACTTTTTGCCATTTCACATGTTCATGGGGTTCTCAAGGTAAGCATGCTGAAGTGGTTTGCCATTCCTTTCTCCAGTGGACCACGTTTTGTCAGAACTCCTCACCATGACTCATCTGTCTTGGGTGGCCCTACATGGTAAGACCCTGATGCTGGGAAAGACTGAGGGCAGAAAGGGGTGACAGTAGATGAGATGGTTGAATGGCATCACTGATATGAGTTTGAACAAACTGGGAGATAGTGAAGGACAGAGAAGCCTGGCGTGCTGCAGTCTATGGGCTCGCAAAGAGTTGGACACAACTGAGCAACAAAAGTAACTGAAACTTTACAGCTGTTGATTAACAACATCGCATTTAAAAAACAATTTAGAGAGTAAGAATAGAAAGCTACTTCCTTAACATAACAATAATACCTCTCAGGAACAAATGCTTAATGATGAAAGACTAGAAACATTTTCATTTACACCAGATGTTCATTATTTATCATAATTTAAGTTGCTGTGAAGGTGCCAAATAATGCAACATTTCAATAACAAGTAATATACCAGCTGGCAAGGAGGAGGTGATATTCTCTTATTTCCAGAAGCTATCACTATATTTATGAAAAAAACTACCAAAAACAATAAGAGAATTCTGTAATATGGTCAGTTGTAAAAGTTATATGAAAATTCAACAGATTCATTTCTATGGAAATAATTCATATCACAAAAGAAGAGATTCTGCTCACCAAAACAATGACAGTAAATACCTAGGAATTCCAAGAGTAACTAATGTGTGCTAAGTCACTTCAGTCACGTCTGACTCTTTGCGACCCTATGGACTGTAGCCTGCCAGGCTCCTCTATCCGTGGGATTCTCCAGGCAAGAACGCTAGAGTGGGTCACCACGCCCTCCTCCAGGGGATCTTCCCGACCCAGGGATCGAACCTGAATCTCTTACATCTCCTGCAATGGCAGGAGGGTTCTTTGCCACTCACGCCCTTATGGAGGGTGAGGGATTTTTTACATTATCACTTAATCCTCAAAACATGATTATGTATTATTACTACTCATTTTGTAACTGAAAAAACTGAGCTGCAGAAGGGTTCAATAACTTGCCAAGGTCATCCATAGAACACAGCAGAGTTAAGATTTCAACCAAAGTTCATGATCATTAAGCAAGTCTTGACCATTTTTACTGGGTTATTTTTTTTTCTTCCATAGGTTTTTTTTTTTTTTCCCTTTTTTCCCTCTACCTTTTACAAAGTAAACCAAAGGACTCCACTAACAGATCATAGAAACACCCAATTCAGGGAAGATATGTTACAAAGAAGAGCTTCCCTAGTGGCTCAGACAGCAAAGAATCTGCCTGCAATGCAGGAGACCTGGGTTCAATCCCTGGGTCAGGAAGACCCCCTGGAGAAGGGAATGGCTATCAACTCCAGTATTCTTGCCTGGAGAATTCTATGGACGGAGGAGCCTGGTGGGCTACAGTCCATGGGGTTCTAGAGTTGCACATGACTGAGCAACCAACATGAACACATGTTGTGAAGAGGACGGCTGAATGTCATGAAAGATGTCCGTTCTTAACAGATTATATTTGAATTAATTTAAACCCAATAAAATCCTGACAGAATTTTTTAATATGAAATTGTATTGATTTATGATTATTCATATCAGGATTTTTTTCTTAATTTGCCAAATGACTCTAAGTTCTGGAAACCTAAATATGGAAATTCTTGGGCGGGAAAAAAGGTAACTTGCCTTGTGTACTCAATTACTCAGTTGTGTCTGACTCTCCGTGACCCCCTGGACTGTAGTCCACCAAGCTCCTCTGTCCGTGGGATTTTCCAGGCAAGAATACTGGAGTAGGTTGCCATTTCCTACTCCAAGGGATCTTCCCAACCCAGGGATTGAACCCGTGTCTCTTGTGTCTTCTGCATCGGCAGGCGAATTCTTTACCGCCGCACCATCTGTACTATAAAGCCACAGTTACTAGAAAAATGAGGTACTGGAGTAGAAACAGACCAGGGTTCTCAAACTGGTGCAGCTTTGCCCCTCAAAGATTGGGCAGTATCTGGAGGCATTTTTGATGATTGTACAACTCAGGGATGGGGACAGCATTGGTATATAAAAGTCAGGGATGCTGCTAAAAATCTAACAGAACAACTCTCACTCCTACCCTTGGTAATAATTTGGTCCCAAATAAAGAATAATCTGGCCCACAAATGGCAATAGTGCAAGGCAGGGAAACTAAAATAGGCAAATGAATAGAAGGGAGTAGAGAAAGGAGCATTCAGTTCAGTTCAGTTCAGTAGCTCAGTCGTGTCCGACTCTTTGCGACCCCATGAATCACAGCACGCCAGGCCTCCCTGTCCATCACCAACTCCCGGAGTTCACTCAGACTCACGTCCATCGAGTCCGTGATGCCATCCAGCCATCTCATCTTCGGTCGTCCCCTTATCCTCCTGCCCCCAATCCCTCCCAGCATCAGAGTCTTTTCCAATGAGTCAACTCTTTGCATGAGGTGGCCAAAGTACTGGAGCTTCAGCTTTAGCAGCATTCCTTCCAAAGAACACCCAGGGCTGATCTCCTTCAGAATGGACTGGTTGGATCTCCCTGAAGTCCAAGGGACTCTCAAGAATCTTCTCCAACACCACAGTTCAAAAGCATCAATTCTTCGGTGCTCAGCCTTCTTCACAGTCCAACTCTCACATCCATACATGACCACAGAAAACCATAGCCTTGCCTAGATGGACCTTAGCCGGCAAAGTAATGTCTCTGCTTTTGAATATGCTATCTAGGTTGGTCATAACTTTTCTTCCAAGGAGTAAGCGTCTTTTAATTTCATGGCTGCAGTCACCATCTGCAGTGATTCTGGAGCCCCCAAAAATAAAGTCTGACACTGTTTCCACTGTTTCCCCATCTATTTCCCATGAAGTGATGCCCTAACTAACTATCAAAGTATAATCTAATAAAAGGTGTCATTAAACCAGCAGAACATCATGAATTTTAGATAATTAATGGACCATTTGAAAAAAAAATAAAGTCAATCCTAACTTCATTTCTTACACCAAACCTGACAGTTCATAAGAGTAAAAAAAAAAAAAAAATCTCCACAGTATAAAAACAAGATACAGATCACAACCTGGGGGAAATAAGTGCAATATGTAGGTCAGACAAAAAAATTAAACCTCCTATATGCAAAGAGTTTTTATAAACCAATAAGGAAAAGACAAACCATTCAGATAAAACAGGCAAAGCACATAAAAAGGATATTCAGAAATTTAAAATGTGTGTAAATATAATAATGAAAAGTGAAAATTATATGTAAAAACAAAATATATAAAATGTAAAAATGAAGTATGCAAGAGAGATGCAAATTAAAATGAGATATCAGTTTGATGAGGTAAAAAACAAAGCCCATCATGACTAAAGACATAGACTTTTGAGTCAAATCGCCTGGAACAAATCTTATAGAGCCCTCTCTTACTGGCAGTAATAAGTACTACTAGCAATGTAAGCCTTCTAGCCTCCAATCTCAGGAAAACTACAAAGGGCTCCCACTGAAGGTGTGGTTACATAATGAATAGTTTAAATTTATGTTGCCCCCATGCTGGATAAACAGCAGACTTTTATATAGACTGACCTTATTTGGTTGTATAAATCTGTGGGAATTCAATCTTCCTGGTGCAAATTTACTGGAGGCAATATCAGGAAATTTTATTAGTTGTAATGATTTATTCAGGCCTCTAGAATGCCATTTATTTCCCAGTAGAAAAGTAGTTTAGAATATTTCAGTATTTCATTTTCCAGTGATTTCCCCCTAAAGTCCATTAAAAGTTCAAGTGGGGGGAAAAAAAAACCTCCTACAGGGCTGCAAACATCATTAATGGTTTGGGTCATACTTATCAGTATTTCTGAAGAAATGATATTTGCTTATAACCCTTTTATCTTAAAAGAAGCATATGAGAAAAAAAGTCCCTTTCCATTTGCTGTTGCTAAATTAAATCCATGATTTGTAGGCACTTGTTACAACTGTTGTTACTTATCATGCCTGTTGGAACTGTGATTCCCAGGCAGTCTGAGATCAAGGGACACCCAAATTCCAGGGCAGATTTACCCCGTGCTGCCTGGGTCTTCAGACACTATTTCTGTGGGGCTGAATTGCCCAATGGACCAGTAACACAGAGAGCACTAAAATGCCAAAGGTGGGCTGCGTGGACTTGCCACCAAAACTTGTCCTCCAAACATACATCACATCTTGAGATAGCCCAGCCATGAGCAAGCACCCTTGCCTAGCTCAGGTCCACACCCATTATAGCTGCTGGAGGAGGGAACACAGTTCTCATGAATCTGCTCTCTTTCTGAGCACAGCGAAGTCACTAAGGCTTGTGGGTTGGATGAAAGAATGACTTGGAAACAAGCATTTAAAAAAGAAAAGATGTTTACTTACAGAGAAGTTGCAAGGAAGTCATTCTTCAGAAGAATCAATTCATTAAATAAAACACCCAATAAGAAGTTAAGAATTAAAAAAAGCACAAAAGATGATCAAATTTCCCAGACTGATATAGTCTTTTAATAGGAAACATCTTCACAAAAATTGGACACATCTTTAGCTAACAGCTCTGCAAAAGTTAATGGCAAAGTTATTTTATTAGGGGGTTAAATTTTAGAAAGCACAAAATCTTCCACTGGTCCCCCAACTTTCTTGGAATGAATTCTGAATTTCTCACTACATCTTGTAAGGCTGGTCACTCTGCTCCCTGATGTCATGCCCTCTCACGTTCTTCCTTGTGCTCTGGGCTCTGACAACGCTGAACCTTGTACTGTTCTTCAAACACAACAAGCAAGTTCTTACTTGAGGCAAACATTTGTTGAATAAGTAAGTGAATGTGAGTTTGAAAGTATAAGAAACAAAGGCTTGCAGAAAAACCAACAGTTGTTCTTGTGTCTTCCCACATGGATTCTAGAAAGGGGACAGAAACTGGATTCTGAGAATGAGGCTCAGCAGAGGAGTGGGATTCCCCAAAGGCCCTGGGGATACAGGTCTGACACCTGTATCACCTCTGCCCTCTCTTCTCTCTTTCACTCTGCTCAAGCAAAAGCATTGCCTCCTGCCTCCACCGTACCTGGTAACACTGGGGAGCCTCCCTCATCAATGTTTCATGCAGCTATGCTGGCATTATGTGGGTATCTGTACAGTAATTCCCTCCTAGGCATGAAATCTTGCCCTTTGGTGTTGCGTTCCAGCCCAGCCCCGCTGTGATATTTTTTTTTTTTCTCAACCTCTTTTAAGTATTCTATGTCTATTTAGCATGTTATTAAGGAGACAATAAGGAGATCAAACCAGTCAATCCTTAAGGAAATCAATTCTGAATATTCATTGAAAGGACTGATGTTGAAACCAAAGCTCCAACACTTTGGCCACCTGATGCAAAGAGCTGACTCATTGGAAAACTGACTCATTTCCTGATGCTGGGAAAGACTGAAGGCAGCAGGAGAAGGGAAAGACAGAGGATGAGATGGTTAGATGGCATCATCAACCCAATGGACATGAGTCTGAGCAAACTTTGAGAGATACTGAAGGACAGGGAAGCCTGGTTTGCTGCAGTCCATGGGGTCACAGAGAATCAGAGTCAGACAGACAGTGATGGAACAGTAACATAAAAGGAGACTCAGTTCAGTTCAGTTCAGTCGCTCAGTTGTGTCCGACTCTTTGCGACCCCATGAATTGCAGCACGCCAGGCCTCCCTGTCCATCACCAACTCCCAGAGTTCACTCAGACTCACGTCCATCAACTCAGTGATGCCATCCAGCCATCTCATCCTCTGTCGTCCCCTTCTCCTCTTGCCCCCAATCCCTCCCAGAATCAGAGTCTTTTCCAATGAGTCAACTCTTTGCATGAGGTGGCCAAAGTAGTGGAGTTTCAGCTTTAGCATCATTCCTTCCAAAGAACACCCAGGGCTGATCTCCTTCAGAATGGACTGGTTGGATCTCCTTGCAGTCCATGGGACTCTCAAGAGTGTTCTCCAACACAACAGTTCAAAAG
This sequence comes from Oryx dammah, assembly GCF_014754425.2. Taxonomy (NCBI): domain Eukaryota; kingdom Metazoa; phylum Chordata; class Mammalia; order Artiodactyla; family Bovidae; genus Oryx; species Oryx dammah. Next base: position 35,750,007 of record NW_024070198.1, on the reverse strand, counting down.
CATCAATTCTTCGGCACTCAGCCTTCTTCACAGTCCAACTCTCACATCCATACATGACTACTGGAAAAACTTGACTAGACTAGACGGACCTTAGTTGGCAAAGTAATGTCTCTGCTTTTAGGTCTCTGCATATAGGACTTTTGGGGGACAGAGGGTAGGTGGAGGAAAATGACCTTCTTTCACACTATCTGAAACTTCATCAGCAATTATATAAAGCTAGGTTACATCCTAGAGCCCCCAAAATGGTAATGAGAAGACTTGTCAAATGCCACACTCAGTAAAAGAGATCCCAAAAAGAAAGAGGTAGAACTCCTCAGAACCAGTGAAGATAGTCTGGTCGTTGTGAGCTATGATTTAAAAAACAAAAAGGAGAAATAAAACCAAGCTAATAACTGGTACAGAAATTTTTCTTTTGTTCCCTACTTAAATTAGCCTTGTGATCAATCTTTGTTTCTGCACATTGAAATTATCTGAAGATCTTTTTAAAAAATGCTGATGCCTGGGACTCACCTCCAGAGATGCTGGTATCAACTGGGCTAGAGACTGATCCAGATGTTGGGATTTTTAAAGCTCCCCATGATATTCTGGGGTGGGCGTTTATAGTTAAAGTGAGGTGACAATTACAAGGACAATGGCACGAAGTTTAATTAAACTGGGTCCCGATACCAACAAGTTACAATGGGCAAGTATCTTTGAGATCCTGCATGAGTATAGGTACATAACTAAATCACTGTGCTATAGATACCAGTTGGTGTATATTACAGAGAGAATGAAGAATATCTGAGAATCCAGCATTTGAAACATCCTAAAGGAGGATGTTTAGGAGGTTCCTTCTTTATTCTGCAAAATGTGCCTATTTTGCGGACAGGAATAGGGATTCTGGGGATGGAGGTGAAAATTAACAAGTGTTGGGAAATATTGAAATCTTGGAGATCACGCAGTGTTCCACCAGAATTTGCTCTTTTTAGAAAATCTAAAATTTTATCATCAAAATTAAAACGTATGTGTTAAGTTATCGAAGAAGTGAGAAGTTTAGGCTATTCAGGAAAATGAACACAATGCCAAGGTACCTCACTTAAAATCCAGGATCAGGTATCACTGAGGCACTGAAAACAGGTGTTGAAAGTGTTTTGGTCTCCTTCATGTGAACACACTTCCCCTTGGTATTAATCACAGTTCTCTGCACACAGCATGCAAAACACAGCTTCCACGGCCATAATGTGATCATATTAAAAATGTCACCACTTTTTTCAACACCAAGTCAGGATTAGAAGGCGTTTTGTCAGCCAACTGTTCCTTGTGAATCCAGCCACGCATCAGCTAGCCTTCTGGTGACTCTCAGTTGTGTAGCCACAGTATTTTTGCTGCCAACACAGCTGATGCTATTCATACTGTCCCTAGTATACTTTTTCCAGTTTATCTTACAGCTCACAAACCAGTCGTCTACTGTTCCCCAGTAGCAAGTGGGAGGAGAAGAAGTCATCAGACATCTCCCCTCACACAGCTTTACAGGTCTGGTTTTCTACAGCTGTATGTGTTCAGTTCACATCAGTTCAGTTCAGTCGCTCAGTCATGTCTGACTCTTTGCGACCCCATGGACTGCAGCACGCCAGGCCTCCCTGTCCATCACCAACTCCCAGAATTTACGCAAACTCAGGTCCATTGAGTCAGTGATGCCATCCAACCATCTCATCCTCTGTCGTCCCCTTCTCCTCCCACCTTCAATCTTTCCCAGCATCAGGGTCTTTTCCAATGAGTCAGTTCTTTGCATCAGGTGGCCAAAGTATTGGAGTTTCAGCTTCATCATCAGTCCTTCCAATGAACACCCAGGACTGATCTCCTTTAGGATGGACTGGTTGGATCTCCTTACAGTCCAAGGGACTCTCAAGAGTCTTCTCCAACAAAAATGATAGCAATTCCATGGGTCATGTGCTATGGGTACCAATGGGGTTTAGGACATACTACCCCAAAATATGACCCTTTGGCATACTGAATATTTTAAATTGAAGGAATTTGAGAAAGGGCAAGTAAGGAAGGATTTTCTGCCCTTCCCTCGAAGCAGGTCATAAAACCCTCATGTGAGAGGTCACTTTCTGTACTCAGAAGAAGGGACACAGAGAGGAATGTGAACGAACAAGCCTTGGTCACTTCCCCCAGTTTACTACGCTTGGCTCCTACTCTTTGCCTTATCACATCTTTCCGTGACTTTCCACTCTCATCAAACCTCATCAAACAGCATAAGAGTTCTCAAGTGTAACTGTTTGTTCAAGTCTTCATTTCCTTAGGAAGGTTCCTGTGTCACTTTAACCTTATATTTTGTGCTTTTCTCTTATTAATGTTTTTTATTACAGGGGTCCCAGTCAACAATGCAAAGAGAAGAGGAAAAAGGTATCGTTTTCCTCCCTACAATGCTATGCAAGTCCAACAATTTCATCTGACAAAGGAATTTCATCAATAGCTCATTCTGTGCTCTCTCAAAAATGTCTGTCTCTGACCTTGACCCTGGATTCATAAGCTTTTCTGTAATACTGTGACTTAAGCCTGTTTTTACTACAAGAAAGGTGAGCTCAAAAGATGTTTTTGGGTTCTTAATTTCATCCTGTATTAATAAACCTCATGCTGGAAGGTATGGTGCTTTGCTTATTTTAAGAATAATAGCTGAGAATCTTTTAGAACTGATGAAAACCACAGAGTGGTGTGAGATATCACTACATACTCACCAGAATGGCTAAATTAGAAGAACTGGCGGTGAAGATGTGAGAGCAAAAAACCCAAAAAACAAAAAAGCTCTGGTGGTGCAGATGTGAGGGCAAGAAAACAAACAAACAAAAAACTCTCAACAGTGCTGATAGGAGTATGAATGGCTACACTCACCTGGAGAGCTTCCTGGCAGTTCCTAGCAAAGCTGAGTGTGTGCACACTTCATGAATCTTCAAGTCCATCCCTAGGTTTATACTCAAAATATAAATATTCATACATACAAAAATAGTTACAGCAGCATTATTTGTAATAACTTCAAATTAGAGACAATCTAAGTGTCCACCAACAGGCCACACTAAGAATGGATAGATGCTTATGACTGCATTTATGTCAAATTAGGAAAATGAAGCAAAACTCGCCTATGGTATTAGAAATCAGAAGAGGGGTCACCTTTGGGTGATTAATGATTGAGATATGCACAGAGGAGATTTCTGTAATGTCATTAGTGTGTGTGTGTGTGTGTGTGTGTTTAATGTACAAAGGTGTGTTTGTTTGCCTTGTAAAAATACACAGAGCTGCACATTCGTGGTTTGTGTACTTTCTTGTATGTTTGTTGTACTTCGATAAAAATGAAGTGAAATGAAATGAAGTAATGAAGTGAGGAAAATGGAAACAAATCACGCAAGTCCCTCTCCTGGTGGTGTCCGTGTTATATAGTGGCCTGGGTTATACTCACTTTAGCAACATGTGCCTCACCCACCAAGGCCCCATTTTTCCTCCTTCTAGCACCCCACTGGGCTTCCCTGATAGCTCAATTGGTAAAGAGCTCCTTCAATGCAGGAGACTCCAGTTCGATTCCTGGGTTGGGAAGATTCTCTGGAGAAGGGATAGGCTACCCACTCCAGTATTCTTGGGGTTCACTTGTAGCTCAGCTGGTAAAGAATCCACCTGCAATGCAGGAGACCTAGGTTCAATCCCTGAGTTGGGAAGATCCCCTGGAGAAGAGAAAGGCTACCCACTCAGCCCAGTCTATAGTCAATGGGGTGAACAACAGAAGGATAGGATATAAAGGGTGAGGATTAAAGATGCAGAGAATCCCTGCAAACATAAGTTAATCTAATGACAAAAGCTACAAAGAGATGGCAAGGTTTTGCTCTGTTCAATGCAAAAAAAAAAAAAAAAAAAAAAAATCAGAGTCTCAAAGATTCATTAATCATAAAATCTTTCCATAAAATAGAAATGTATCTTACTTTAAAATCAGTTGTCATAGAGCTACTTATTTTCTGTCTTTTTGCTGTGAGGAATAATCTAAATTTAATATGAAGAGTTGTTACATAATCTTACGACATCAAATGTCACCCTATGAAATACTATCCAAGGTGGCTATGTAACCCTGTGACATTCAAGTTACCATATCTCTTTACAGCTTTCTATTTTCTCCATAACACTCTATACACACAACAAATGTTATCTTTTTGGATGAACTAGTGAATTGATATATTATTAACAAAATTAAATCAACAGCTGGTGAAATTCTGTTTAAAAAATTAACTTGCTGCTTGACTAAAATGCTTTTGTTAGTTTTTATAAATAAAACTGACTGGTTAATTGTATTAAATTGGCTTGTGGTCAGAGCTTAAATGTTGTGTTTACACACTGTTGGGGGCTGTTCAACCAAGGAGAAAGCTCAGTTTCTGGAGAGAAATATATTTATTGATTACTACACCAACAACAATTACACTGAAACAGAGGCTAGTGACTACGACCTCTAAGTTCTTATATGACCTGAGGACAGATACCTGAACACCCCAAGGTGTGCTGTTTCTCCTCCCATACGCTAGACATTCTGTGAAGCTGAAAGTGAAAATGAAAGTGTTAGTTGCTCAGTGGTGTCCGACTATTTGCAACCCTGTGGACTGTAACCCACCAGGCTCCTCTGTCCATGGGATTCTCTAGGCAAGAATACTGGAGTTGGTTGGGTTCCCATTCCCTTCTCCAGAGGATCTTCCCGACCCAGGGATGAACCCAGGTCTCTCGAACCCAAAGAATCTCGCAGATTCTTTACCTTCTGAGCCACCAGGCTGGACCATCACTATTATAGTCAGTGCTCAGCTTCTTAGTTCCATGGACACACTCCTTGTCTTACCTGATATGTGTGCTGGGAAAACAAACAACAAACCAGCAAAGAGTCCAGGACCACAAGCCTCTCCTTCTTTACTGACATAATTCATGCATTTGGTAAACAAAATGTCCTCCATGTTTTATATAATCCAGTGCACACTGTTCCTCCAAGAGCAACAATTCAATGATCAGGGTGGGGGCTAAAAATTATATTCTACCTTTAATATATGTTGTTATTCTTAAATTTCAGGATTGGTTCAAAATAAAATTTGGAGTGAACTTAACCAGAGTGATATATATATATATATTTAATTTTTATTAGAGTATAGTGCTTTACAATGTTGTGTTAGTTTCTGCTATAGCAAAGTGAATCAGCTGTATGTATACATATATCCCCCTTTGGGATTTTCTTCCTATTTAGGTCACCACAGAGCACTGAGTAGAGCTCCCTATGCTATACAGTAGGTCTCACTAGTTATCTATTGTATACATAGCACTATATATATGTCAATCACAATCTCCAATTCATCCGCCCATACCCCGGCCAGTATCCGTATGTCCATTATCTATGTCTATGTCTCTATTTCTGCTTTGCAAATAAGGTTATCTGCATCATTTTTCTAGATTCCACATATAAGCAATATTATATGATATTTGCTTTTCTCTTTCTGACTACTTTACTCTGTATTCCAGGTCCATTGATGTCTCTGCAAATTGCACAGCTCCTTTCCTTTTTATAGCTGAGTAATATTCCATTGTATATATATGTACCACAATCTTCTTTATCCATTCTGCTGTTGATGGACATTTAGGTGGCTTCCACGTCCTGGCTATTGTAAATAGTGCTGCAATGAACACTGGGGTGAATATATCTTTTTGAATTATGGTTTTCTCTGGGCATATGCCCAGGAGTGGGATTGTTGAGGCATATGCTAATTCTATTTTTAGTTTTTAAGGAACCTCCATACTGTTCTCCATAGTGGCTGTATCAATTAACATTCCCACCAACAATGTAAGAGTGTTCCCTTTTCTCCACACCCTCTCTAGAATTTATTGTTTGCACATTATTTTTTGATGATGGCCATTCTGACTGGTGTGAAGTGATACTTCATTATAGTTTGGATTTGCATTTCTCAAATAATAAAACACATCTTTTCATGTGTTTATTGGCCATCTTATGTCTTCTTTGGAGAAATGACTATTTAGGCCTTCCACTCATTTTTTGACTGGCTTGCTTCTTTGATATTGAGCTGCATGAACTGTTTGTATTATTTTGGAGATCAATCGCTTGTCAGCTGCAGATATTTTCTGCCATTCTGAGGGCTGTCTATTCATCTTATTTATTGTTTCTTCTGTGCAAAAGCTTTTAAATTTAATTAGGTCCCATTCATTTATTTTGGTTTTTATTTTCATTACTCTAGAAGATGGGTCAAAAAAGATCTTGCTGCGATTTATGTGAAAAAGTGTTCTGCCTATGTTTTCCTCTCAGAGTATTATAGTGTCTGGCCTAACATTTAGGTCTTTAATCCATATTGAGATCTTGAGAACTAAAAATTTCACTGCATATAGCACAGAGGTTTGATTCATTAAAAATGCATCGTGTTGTTCAGTGGTTTGTTGACATTAAGCTATCACTGGACGACACCAAATGCTCATTCTTCCACCAGTGGGCAGCTTAATAAATAATATATTAAGTAAGCAAGGCTTTCTATAATAGCAAGGTAAATCAAACTTTAAGAAAACATGAATCTATTAGGGACAATTAGTGTACATTATGAAAGCATATAGATACATAATGAGAGCATTATATGGTTGGGAAAAATTATGAATACTGAAGAAAATCTAAATTTTATTTTTAAATGATTGATTCACCCACCTATCCACTCATTCATAAATACATGTGTGTGTTAGTCACTCAGTCGTGTCCAACTCTTTGCAACCTCATGGACTATAGCCAACCAGGCTCCTCTATCCATGGAATCCTCCAGGCAAGAATACTGGAGTGAGTTGCCATTCCCTTCTGCAGGGGACCTTCCCAAGCCAGGGATTGAACCTGGGTGTCCTGCATGGCAGGCAGGTTCTTTACCATCTAAACCACAGGGAAGCCTTTGTGTATGTAAAGCCTCACCTAATTAGCCAAAGGATTTCAGAATGAAAAAGCAATCCCAGAAGCCATAAATATTCTTCATTTTAAAGGTGGACACACATGGGGCTCAAAATGAAATTGTTTGCCTGAGTTCTCTTTTGTTAATTGATTCTGGAATCAGGACCAGACCTCCAATTCACAATTCCACGCTCTGTATTCATTATATTAAATCTAAGATATTTTGGAAATTCAAAAAAAATAGCCTTCTGTTTCTGAGATTTCAGAAAACATCATCCACATTGTTGGTACAAAACAGTCTGTGTCCCATATTCCATTTGTTTTCTGTAGTTTTCTTTCTCCAAATTGTGTGTTTTGAACTCCTTGGGCCTGTCTCTCTTTTTGTAATAACCAACAGAACTACAATTTTTACCCTTGAAAATCCACGAGCCTTTGGAAGTGCTGGTAAAAGAAACCTTTGCAAATAATACAGGAAAATGTTGTATTGTCTTCTGCATCTTCAGGGAAAAAGCTAATCGTTTTGTGTATAATGAAAATGCTAGTAAAACACCTGGAATTTAGATGGTGATATTATATCCTGTGAAAATAACCCTCGCCCTGAAAAAGGTCTAAATCTGACTGGTTGACTTAAAAACATTTGGCTATGGAGATAAAATTTAAATTCTGTTCTGCTTTCCAGAAGCTCTAAGTGTGCATATCTTTTCATTTTAAGCCAGAAGGGAATCACTAACACTTCCTTTTTTCTCACTCCTGCATGTTGTGTTATGATTGGAATAGAATTCTTATTTAAACAAAGAGCTTGAGGGTCTTGTCTCATTTTATAAATGAACAAGGTTCAAAGGTATTACCTGCTTGCCCACATGCTCTTTGAGGTAAAAGTCCAGAAAAAATGGTGTTTCCTTTACTTTAAAGTAGCATTCACGTCTCTCTGGTGGCTCAGATGGTAAAGAATCTGCCTTCAATGCAGGAGACCTGGGTTCAATCCCTGGGTCAGGAAGATCCCCTGAAGAAGGGAATGGCTACCTACTCCAGTATTCTTGCCTGAAGAATTCCATGGACAGAGGAGCCTGGCAGGCTACAGTCTAAGGGGTTGCAAAGAGTTGGACACGACTGAGCGACTAACATAAACACCCATCTCCATACATTCATGCATCTCTAGCCTTCAGTTATTTTAAATTTTAGGCTTGCTGTGCATGTGAAGTCGCTTCAGTCATGTCTGCCTCCTGTATCTCTATGGACCTTAGCCCGCCAGGCTCCTCTGTCCATGGATTCTTCAGGCAAGAATACTGGAGGGGGTTGTCATTTCTTACTCTAGGGGATCTTCCCGACCCAGGGATCGAAACTGCATCTCTTACGTCTCCTGCAAGCAGGTTCTTTACCACTAGCGCCATCTGAGAAGCCTAGGTTCGCTGTGGTTATTCCTAAATGATGGATTAAAGTTTGATAACTGTATCTGTGTTCATGTCTCATGGGCATTGTTCTGCAGTTGATTCCACTAAGACCACTGGATGGTGTCTTAGAGGAGCCTGAGATGAGAAGACTAGTCGTGCTCTGGTTGGCATCATCCTAAATCTGCTGTGCATGACGTTTGCTCTCTCTTCCTGGGACCTTCAAGGAAATTATTGCTCTTCTGGCCACAGCTGATAGTCAGTGGTTCTGTGATGGATAGATTCATATGTTAGTGTTTGAGTGAAATATCAGTTCTGTTTCTCCAGGACCAAAGACACTGGAAAAATAAAGTACAGTGAATTCCAAAATAGAATCACTTATACAAATAGATATGATAACCACAGAATTCAGAAAAGAAAACCTACTGCTCTGTCTTTATCATTATTGCTTTTATAGGAGATCAGTGAGTGAAGGGTGAAGGTGTGAGATTAGTCGAATGCCACTATCACCTCTATGTCTGCTTCTGTCACAGTTCTTATCATGATGTATTATGATCAAAGATTTATTTTCCTATGTCCTCTGCAATGCTCTCTTGTATATTTCAAATAACGTCATGACTTAGCCACAATGCTTGGCACATAAAAGGTAACTCAGTAAATGTTTTTTAAATGAATGAATTTTTAAAAGCTTATGAAAATAAAAGAAAGATATATGACTATATAAAGGTGAAATGTTTGCAAAACTCAAACTTTGAAAATAGACTGGGATTCCCTTGGTGGTCCAGTGGTTAAGAATCTGCCTGCCAGTGCAAGCGGACAAGGGTTTGATCCCTGGTCTGAGGAGATTCCACATGCCTCTGAGAAACTAAGCCCATGCGTCACAGCTCCTGAAGCCCACAGTCCTAGAACCCATGTTCCACAATAAGAGAAGCCGCCATGATGAGAAGCCTGCTCAGCATAACTAGAGAATAGCTCCCACTCATCGCAACTAAAGAAAGACCACATACAGTGATGAAGACCCAGCATAGCCAAAAAGAAATAAAAATAAATTTTAAAAATAGACAGTACATGTGAGAAAACATTTACCAAAAATCTTTGTCCCAGTCCACATAGGCATTCAGACATTCCCTCATAATGGAGTGAAATCTAGTAGAAACATTCCACTCTCCTGAGTATAAATCACTTAGAGCAGAACTCTAGAGAACCACGTGTAAAATCAAGAAGCCCATCTGGTATAATAACATAAGTTTGTATTTGGGGGAAAAAAAATCACACAACATAACACAAAACACACCTATTATTTTTATTACACAATCTGCAGAAAGCAAAGATTTACCAAACCTTTTTAGCCAGAGGGTATATGAAAAAAAATTGATTTTCCCAAGTAGAAGAGTAAAGATCACAGAAGGGACATGAGATTTTTATGTTTATCTAACAGCTTAGATTCTAAAAGGCTGGCAAACAGTAACTTGGTATAAATTATACTTCTGTTCCTGAAATGCTCTGCTTGTTCTGAAGACTTGCCGAGTCAACAAAACTTGAGGGCTCTTTTACACAGGGTGATTTCTATTATTCACTTTGTTCTGAGGAGCCTGGGGAAACAGACACACAACTTAACCAGCTATGTGAATTTTCCTTAACTTCTGCAGAAACATTTATGATGCACCTCCTCCAGCCCTAGGCACAGTGCAGAGGTCAGTGCCTCTTCCCTAACTGGATCTTTACACAATTTGCCCCTTTCTTCCAGTCCTCCCAGAGCACAAACCTTTGTAAACCTTCAAGTCACCTTCTCCTCTTACCCTGCCATTTAGCAACTAAAGTCAAAGACATTCAATGTTTTATTTTACCTACAACTCTAACTGGTATAGCCCTTTCAAATCTATGAAGTGCTAGTACAGGCATAATCCTTTGAATGAATAAAAGATGACTAGCAGGGACTTCCCTGGTGCTCCAATTGTTGAGACCTCACCTTTCAATGCAGGTTGTGCGTGTTTAATCTCTGGTTGGGGAGTTAAGATCCCACAAGCCTTGCAGCCAAAAAACTAAAACATAAAACAGAAGAATACTGTAACAAATTCAAGAAAGACTTTTTTTAAAAAGAAAGATCACCAGTTAACTTCAAAGTTGTAAGTAAGGTGCAGAAAGTGTCTATCCTGCAGATGAGCATGGAAGGGGTCAGTGCCCCCCTGAATCCCAACAAGTATCCAGACCTAAGTAACTAGTTTATAGGAAATACACAGGAGAGAGGAATGTACTAAAAGATATCAAGGGGATCCCATTAGTTGAATGTGAGAAATTTTACAGGACAAGTAATTTGGTTTATTTAAAAACTGGTGTGGAAGAAAGGGGAGGGGAAAACCACTAGAGACAGGGACATACTAATCATATGCAGTTTTTGGATCTTGTATGGATATAAATTTAAACCAATCAATGGCCCAAAAGACCTTTTTCAGACAATCTGGGATGTAAGATAATATTAAGGAATTATTGTTAATTCTTTTAATTAATCTTAAATCTATTTAAAAATTACTGTCAGTTTTTATAAAATAGATATTATAGTTATGTTCAACAAATTTATTGTTTACAGATTCATACTGATGTGTAGGTGGGAGAGATTGTATTACATGTAAGATCTGAAGTTTACTCCATTGGCCTAAAGAGGAAGCAGATGTGGTCCAAGAGCAAGATGCTCCCACGTGCAAGTTTAGAGGCGGTGTTTGTGGGTGATGTGATGACAAGTTTGGAGTGTGGATCGATGGCGATGGGCAGTGAAGGAAGTGATGACTAATGGGATGGGAAGTCACTTTTCAGCACTAAGGGCAGTTCGCTCAAGAAGCAGAAGAATTTCCTAACGGTCTTCACCACAAATACCCTTCTATAGTAACACAGAGCACTCAGAGGGAAAAAGAATTTTTTAAAAAGAGCTTTCCTAGGTGGCAATATACAGAGAAAAGCTACAGAATCTCTTCTACCTCTCACTCTGAAGACCAAGGAACACTTTGAAAATACTAATGTGCTCTCATTAGTTTTCATTATTAATCATTAGATGGACCAACCCAAGGGGTTACCATCTACTATACATCATGAGCTATAGACATAATTTGTCTTAGCAAGATTTAACAACATAGTAAATATTCTTCACACCGTTTTGAACAATGGCTATTCCACCTGCAAATGCTCTGAATGTACTTCAGTGTTGTCACCCTGAACTCTCAGATCTGCCTGGCCAGCTCCTGCGCTATTTTTCATACTCACAACATTCTTATAATGCAGAAAAGGGGACAGATATAAGAACAATAGGACAGAAATTCTATAGTTAATTAAAGTAGGGATCCCAGAAGTTAATTGACTCCAATTTGTCTTTTCAAGCTAAGAAAAAGCCAGCCCAGAGATCCCTTGAACAAGGAAGCAGGCCAGGACTCACAGCGTTTCATGCAGTATCCTGGCTCATAATTCTTCCTTCCAGCTGGTAAGACCCTCCTGAAAGGAAGAAAGGCTGAGCAGAGAGTAGTGCAGGCTTAGGGCAGCTCTCTCACGGGAAGTTTCTGGCCCCTGGAGCCATGCAGCTGACTCCACTGACAGCTTGCTCGGGAGTACTGGGGCTGTGACACAGTAGAGGTCAGGCCCTCCTGCTGGGGCTGCTCCTGGCCACCCTGTTCCTGGGCTGGCGTGGGCCTCGGGCTGATACGGCACCAGGGAGGTAGGATGCTCAGCCCGATCGTGCTAAAGACATCCTCATCTTTCCTCCTTCCACTACGCCTTGCTCTCCAGTCAACCTTCTATCTCCTCCTTGTTCAATGGGAAAGTAAACCCACTCTGTTCTTTGCTTTCTACCACAATTCAAGCTCATGTACAGCCATGGGTCTCTTCTTAAGATTCAGTTGGCAGCCAGGCACCAAGGAGAATCAAGAAATACCCTGCAGAGTATCTGTCATTATTTCTTTCCAATAGTATTTATAGCCCAGTGCTAAACACCAAACCCAGTGACAGAAAACAAAACAAATAAAAACGCTCATCTTTTATTTTCACTGGGTGAGGACAACTGAATCAGATGAAATTGAAACAAAATAAAAGAGAAAACACAACACATTTGGAAATTACAATATTGTTATTATAAATGCAAAGCATTCATCAAGTGCTTTGGAAATGAAATGCTGCCTTAGAATAAACACAAATTTGTAACGGGACCTTCAAGGCCCAGAGGGATAAGTAATTCTGTGATAGGAGGCTTCTAGAAGATGCTGAAGATCCTCAGGACCTATTACTTACTGATGCAAACATCACAGATAAGCTCCAAAATCTCTTCTACCTCTCACTCACTCTGAAGACCAAGGAACAATTTGAAAATACTAATGTGCTCTCATTAGTTTTCATTATTAATCAATAGATGTACCAACCCAAGGGGTTACCATCTACTATACATCATGAGCTATAGACATAATTTGTCTTAGCAAAATTTAACAACATAGCAAATATTCTTCAAACCATTTTGAATAATGGCTATTCCACCTGCAAATGCTCTGAATGTACTTCAAACACTCAATCAGACAGAGGCTCATTTTCACTGATAGGTCTATAGCACCATTCTTGGAGCACCTCTTCTTAATTCAAAGAAATTGCAACACAGCTCTATTTGGTCACTGAAAGCCAGAATCCTATAGGTCACAGTACTGTACTTCGTCCAGGGCTCAGTCTGGTTTTAAGGTTCAGATAAAAGCTTTGCAATAAGAAAAATATCCTATATAGAAAAAAGGTAACTGTACCTTTCTATCTCATTTACAAGGGCCAAGTTTGGTCTGGATGCCAGCTAGAAGGAGATTAATTTTCCCATTGCTCCCATTAGGTAAATCCATCAAGATTATATCTGATATATCTGAGATTAGCATGGTTTCAGGATCTGGGCAATATTAGGTCCTACGATGTTTTGGCTACAGAAAGCAGATCTGAAAAATTTTAAGGGGGAGAAAAGACAATGTTAATATGATTCCAGGGTAGGTGAGGTAGAAAATGTAGGTAGGTCTTCTAATTTAATGAGTAGTTATTATTTTATAAACACTTTCACAAATACAGTATTGGTTTCTTCTAAATAATTTTTCTTCTCTTTAACTGCAAACTTTTGAGGGGCACACATTTTTATACTATTTGCAAATTTCAAATTATATATAGATTTTAAATGTCATTTACAAAGTTTAAACTGTTTTTGAAAATGCAAAGGAAAAAAGTAAGACTTACTTATACCCATATTTTCCAGATATATCTATCACCATTTCTGCTCCCAGCTTACTCTGAGAACGTTCAAATGAATACTCCTTCCAAATGAACTCAATGCTTGTAATGTTTCCAACATTAATGTCTGCATCAATTAAATCTGTATAAGTCATGCCTGGCTTCAGTGTTCCACTGTCAATAGAAAAATAAAACTCATAAGCTTGCGCTGGGTATTCATAATACTGAAGTGGAAGACAACACCTGTGTGTATCATGGAAGAGAAAGTTTCATTTCCCTGCATTTGATTATAGGAGATTTATTCTTGCCGTTCACCTTGATCAGCATCTCAGAACAGCACAATTCTAAAGCCTGAAAAAAGAGGGAGGTAAATGAGAAGCCTGACTAGTTGATTTTTAGGGGCTAGTTCTCCACAGTGAAAGCTCTGGTCTTGGCTTTGTGGTATCAGAAACTAGAGTTTATTGACACCCCCAAAATCATCAGACTATCAATGATAGACTAAATTCACACAAAAATTAAAGAAAAACTAGAAGCCTGCTGATCAGCTCACAGCGGTACAATGCTTCCTTTTCATTAACCAAAATGTACTCCTAGCCTTCCCCTGGTACCTTCTTCATCTGTACAAAAAGAATCGGGTAACCAAACTAATGATAAAGAAAGGTGTTTTGGTGAGTGCGGAAACAGAGGGAATAAATCATAAGAGACTTGAGACATAAGACGTGTTTTATGCAAGCCAAAATTATTCTAGATGAGGTTTCTTTAGTCCTGCTATTTCCCTACTGCTTTGTTAATGTATGGTTTGTCTCCTCTAACTGGAGGAAGAGTTCTATGAGAGTAGGACCCATGTCTGTTTCCCCAGCAGTTATAACAATTCTTGGTATACAATAGGCATTTAAATGTTTGCCGAATGCAAGAATGGATGCTGCTATTCCTAGGGCTGTCTTGTTCCATTACATGTAGAATTAATTGATTTAATTACCAGAGAACAACTTTTTTCAGGTTATATTGGGCTTCCCTGGTGGTTCAGACGGTAAAGTGTCTGCCTGCAATGGGGGAGACCGGGGTTCGATACCTGGGTCAGGAAGATCCCCTGGGGAAGGAAATGGCACCCCACTCCAGTTACTCTTGCCTGGAAAATCCCATGGATGGAGGAGCCTGGTGGGCTACAGTCCATGGGGTCACAAAGAGTCGGACACGACTGAGCGACTTCACTTCACTTCACTTCAAAGGGTCATTTCCCTGTTGCTCCATGAACTGCCTTCACTCACTGCACACTCAGCACAGCTCTTCATGATGGTGTCACTGGAAACCCAAATGACTAAAATATAATGTACAGTGAGGGCTTCCCTGGTGCCTCCGTGGTAAATAATCTGCCTGTCAATTCAGGAGATGTGGGTTTGATCCCTGGGTTGGGAAGATCCCCTGGAGAAGGAAATGGCAACCCACTCCAGTATGTTTGCCTGGGAAATCCCATGGACAGAGGAGCCTGGTGGGCTACAGTCCATGGGTTCGCAAAACAGTCAGACACAACTGAGCGCATTAGCATGCAAGCATGCAATCTATGGTGAAGCCAGACTCTTAAAGCTTGACTGAAAAGTGGGACTAGACTAGCACACAAATTGATTCAGCAGACTTTATTCCAAGGTGAAACATTTACTGCGGACCTGAAATGCTTAATTATTCTGAAAAAAGAGGATTGGATAATTATTCAAGGACATGACAAGTAGCTTCTTTAGACATTAGCAAAAGTAGAGAGATGACAAAACATTCTCACAAGTTTTAGAAGGGGTGAGAACCATGCATTTCTCCCCACCTGACCCAGGTCAGCTGCCTTTGTGCAGGACACAAATTCTACAGTCTCAGGCAATGAGTGCACTGTGGACCTTACAGCCACAGACACAAGATCGTGTTGAACTATCCTCAGAGGAATAGCTTAATGGAGATGTGAAGAACAAGTGGACATGAGATCTGCTAAGACAGAGAAGGGTATCTGGAACATGGAACAGCATGGATAAAAGTCAGGAAGGGAGGAAAGGGTGAGATCTATTTTAATGCTGGGCAGTGTAATCAGGGTAATGTAGCTAAGCTGAAGATGAACAAAGCCAAACAGTGGGAGGCACAGCTAGAAATCGTGGGTTGGAGCCTGTGTGTGAACCGGGATCCAGACAATCACTGACTGAACTCACCTTTACAGGCAGCTGCACCAAGGCAAAATAATGAGCACAAAGGCTGCCAGAGTGATTAATCCGACGTATCCCTCAACCGATAACCACAAAACCTCTGCTTTTTGTGCCTCTGCCTTGTATTTGAAGATGATGTAAATCACAGAGCCAAAACATCTAACTAATTCATCAGTTCACAAAATGGTAGCATCTAATTAGTGTGTACAATGTTAATTCTGAAATGAGTTGCAGAATTAAGTGATGGAAGTGGAAGACGTAATTCAAAAATGCTAAGGCTGATCAAAGAAAAAATTAAGGAAAACTCAAGATAAAAGGAGACTGTAGCCTTTTATGAGAGTGCATGGTCAATGTCTCTACTGAATTATTCCTACCTTTGACTATCTTAACACATATCCTATACCTGTGAGTACTACTTAGGGAGCTTATTAGAAATTCAGCCATTCATATAAATACTTTATTTCATATGGAATCTATAAAAATAAAGTGATATGCTCAAATTTGTATAACAATAATGGCATATATTGTTTTTGCAACCCCATAGACAGTACAGTCCATGGAATTCTGCAGGCCAGAATACTGGATTAGGTAGCCTTTCCCTTCTCCAGGGGATCTTGCCAACTGAGGGATCGAACCCAGGTCTCCTGCATTGCAGGTGGATTCTTTATCAGCTGAGCCACCAGGCAAGCCCAAGAATACTGGAGTGGGTAGCCTATCCCTTCTCCAGTGGATCTTCCTGACCCAGGAATCAAACCAGGGTCTCCTGCATTGTAGGCGGATT
The DNA here is from genome assembly GCF_014754425.2 of Oryx dammah. NCBI lineage: Eukaryota > Metazoa > Chordata > Mammalia > Artiodactyla > Bovidae > Oryx > Oryx dammah. The sequence continues at coordinate 35,733,507 of NW_024070198.1, read as the reverse complement.
CTTTACCAACTGAGCTATTACTGTTAAGTCACTTCAGTTGTGTCCGACTCTGTGCAACCCCATAGACAGCAGCCCACCAAACTCCCCTGTCTCTGGGATTCTCCAGGCAAGAACACTGGAGTGGGTTGCCGTTTCCTTCTCCAGTGCATGAAAGTGAAAAGTGAAAGTGAAGTCGCTCAGTCGTGTCCGACTCTTAGCGACCCCATGGACCGCAGCCTACCAGGTTCCTCCATCCATGGGATTTTCCAGGCAAGAGTACTGGAGTGGGGTACCATTGCCTTCTCCGAACTGAGCTATTAGGGAATCCCTGAAAATAAAGTGATATGCCCAAAATTTGTATAACAATAACAGGCTGAATTAAAAGCATATCTTGTTTCCTGTCAGTTTTTTTCCCACTTGCTTTATCTAGATCTGTATTTTCATCTTAACATTTCCTAAAATTTTCTGTCTGTAGCTGGAACTGTGGATGAAACAGATACTGATTTCTATTTTATATTTGGGAAAAAAGAAAAGTTACTGTCAGATGATAGCTGGTGGTACTGTAGGAAAAGAAAAGCCTGAGGCTTACTAGCATGATGAGCTGGGTACAGCACTGTTACCGGCCAGGTTATCACCCTTGCCTACCTGACAAACTCAAACTCGCCTGTCTTCCCAGTCATTCCACCTACACGGAGAAATACACTTCCTTGAGTGATGCTGTTCCCACCAAGTTTGACAGACAGTTTGTGCCTCCAACCTGGAAACAGAGAAAATAGGAAAGAGAGAGAGAGAAGGGTTTAAAACACGTGGAAAGCATGACATCTTTGCTACTGTTGTTCAGTTGCTAAGTCGTGTTGGACCCTTTGAGACTCCATGGACTGTAGCACAGCAGGCTTCCCTGTCCTTCACTATCTCCTGGCTACTTTAATGTAAATGTAGCTTTCAGGATTAAAGTGGAAGAGAGCTTTTCATGTTCATGAGAAAATATTAATACAACTTTATATAGCTTGAGTGAATTTGGTGAGGTTATGTTTTTAAAGACATATAAACTATCACAGGTTGATTTTGCAGAGTAAATAGTTAATATTTTTAAAGAAAATTCTTTAATTTTCCATATATTTTTTGGACTTTAGAAAAACATGTGTGTCTTCTTCCATCCATTACATTTGTATTCTGTGGTGTGTATGCTTTTCATCAGTTCAGTTCAGTTCAGTCGCTGAAACTCCAATACTTTGGCCAAAGTACTGGAGTTTCAGGATATGTTTTGGAAAGACTTAGAGCAGACAAAGGGTGATTTCACACCCTTTGAAAATAAAAGAGAGTGTTCCTAATCTGCTAGCTAGGAATTTATTAGGTACTCTTGATCTATCTTCTTCCAGTCTGGATATGTGGATACAGCCTGTAAAAATAAACCAAAGATTTATCTGTTCTGTCTTTCTACATCACTTTATGGCAGAAATTCGAGTATAAAAAGCAAAAGTAATTCTCTTAGTTAATTTTCTTGGTCATTCTCTTGATTTACCTAGAATAGCAAGTAAGGCAACTCACTAGGCTTCCCAGGTGGAGCTAGGGTAAATAACCCATCTGCCAATGCAGGAGACACAAGAGACATAGGTTTGATCCCTGGGTCAGGAAGATCCCCTGGAGGAGGGCATGGCAACCCACTCCAGTATTCTTGCCTGGAGAATCCCATGGACAAAGGAGCCTGGCAGGCTATAATCCATCAGTTCAGTTCAGTTCAGTCCCTCAGTCGTGTCTGACTCTTTGTGAACCCATGAACCTCAGCACGCCAGGCCTCCCTGTCCATCACTAACTCACGGAGTCCACCCAAACCCATGTCCATTGAGTTGGTGATGCCATCCGACCATCTCATCCTCTGTCGTCCCCTTCTCCTCCTGCCCTCAATCTTTCCCAGCATCAGGGTCTTTTCAAATGAGTCAGCTCTTCGCATCAGGTGGCCAAAGTATTGTAGTTTCAGCTTCAACATCAGTCCTACCAATGAACATCCAAGAGTGATCTCCTTTACGATGGACTGGTTGGATCTCCTTGCAGTCCAAGGGACTCCTTGCTTTCCATAGCCAAATTCTAATTTGCTATAGTTTGACAATTAATCCAGAAAAATAACTAGAAAACATATTGAGCAAGAAAGTCTGTGTTTTTTTAATGACTCAGAGGCAGAATGAATTGTCCCTTCCTCTCCCACCAGGCTTTGTGCTAGGAGTTCCCAGTCAGTACAGGTCTGAGTCAACACAAAGCCTGCTAACAGGATAAATCCCTTGCAAACTGTCAAGTGTAACTTTTAAAGAACTCTAGAACTAAACAGATCTTTCATTCTGAATTCTAAAATTGTTTTATACTTAATAACACAGAAAAAATGCAGTTCTTCATAGAGTTGTTTGAAAAGCCTCTGAAAGGGGAAAAAAATTTACCAGAGAGAATTTTCAGTTCACAAATTAATCATCATCAGAAAGCTCCGTTTCTCTCCTTGCCCATTCCACTGAATTGCTGCCACCGTCACCTCTCCACTGAAAGCTAAACTCACCAGTGATGGGACTTTGCCCACGAACCCCTTTGGGCCCTGTCTCATTGGACCTATCTTTGGGGGCAGTGAATGCATTCTCCCTTTTCCATCATCTTTCTTTTCTTGACTCCCACATGGTTTTATCTTTTCTCTTTATTCATTCCTCAGTGTCCTTCACAGGGACCACTTTCTCTGCTCTCTTTCTTCTCATCTGATACATTCTTCTTGGGTAATTACGTCATCCACTTCATAGTTTAGGTTACCGTCTAAATATTTGAATCCTTGACTGTGGACCACAGTGATCTCCAGAGGCTGAGACCCAATCTAACCACACACGCCCAAATCCTAACAGCATCTCAGACCTAATATGTTACAAAGTGAGCCTATCCACTTACTTCAAACCAGCCTCTGCCTGGTTAGCAAGTTCAGCATATGGTATGTCATCTGCCTAGTTGGAATCATCCTTGACTTCTCCACTTTCTGCATCCCTCAAACCCATTTACTGAGTTAGACAAGGCTGACTCCCACATCCATACAAGACTACTGGAAAAACTAGATGAACCATCTAGTCAAAGGTATGGTTTTTCCAGTAGTCATGTATGGATATGAGAGTTGGACTATAAAGAAAGCTGAGCACTGAAGAATTGATGATTTTGAAGTGTGGTGTTAGAGAAGACTCTTGAGAGTCCCTTGGAATGCAAGGAGCTCCAACCAGTCAATCCTAAAGGAAATCTTTCCTGAATATTCATTGGAAGGACTGATGCTGAAGCTGAAACTCCAATACTTTGGCCACCTGATGTGAAGAACTGACTCCATTGGAAAAGACCCTGATGCTGGGAAAGATTGAAGGTGGGAGGAGAAGGGGATGACAGAGGATGAGATGGTTGGATGGCATCACTGACTCGATGGACATGAGTTTGAGTAAGCTCCAGGAGTTGGTGATGGACAGGGCAGCCTGGCATGCTGCAGTCCATGGGGTCGCAAAGAGTCGGACACGACTGAGTGACTGAACTGACAAACCCATTCACCCAGTTCCTTTTTTTTTTTTTAATTAAAACTCTTTTTATTTCTTTGGCCATGCCAGCTCTTAGTAGCGGCACTCAGGATCTTCCATCTTTAGTTACAGCATGTGGGCTCTAGTTCCCTGACCAGGGATTGAACCCACATTCCCTGTATTGGGAGCATGGAGTCTTAGCCATTGGCCTACCAGGGAAACTCCCCACCCAGGTCCTTTTTGCTTCTACCTGGCCAAAGATAAAACCCAGACTTCCCATATGGAGCATAGTTTCATTATTTGACCTGATTTGCCTCTCTTATCTTACCCGCCTCATGTTGCCTTCCTCCTGGCCTCTACAATTTCAGTAGAGGGATCTTTTTCAGATTCCAGCTCTCCGTTATCTCCAGGCATTTTCATATGCAGTTCCTTTTGCTTGCTGCTGCTGCTGCTGCTAAATCACTTCAGTCGTGTCTGACTCTGTGCGACCCCATAGACAGCAGCCCACTAGGCTCCTCTGTCCCTGGGATTCTCCAGGCAAGAATACTGGAGTGCGTTGCCATTTCCTTCTCCAATGCAGGAAAGTGAAAATTTAAAGGGAAGTCGCTCAGTCATGCCCAACTCTTAGCGACCCCATGGACTGCAGCCTACCAGGCTCCTCCATCCATGGGATTTTCCAGGCAAGAGTACTGGAGTGGGGTGCCATTGCCTTCTCCTTTTGCTTGGAACACTCTATTTCCTTCCCTCTGTTACGCACTTTTCAAGAATCAGCATTGAAGGCATCTTTCCTTGGAAGGCTCCCTGATCTGAGAGCAAAAATTCCTTCCTTGCATCTCACAACAGAAAGTTTATTACTCAGGGCTGAAACTGAGAATTTTCCTTTTCTTTCCCCCAGCCTAAACTCACTGTGTTGTTCTTCACTGCATCCTCAGAGTCTGGCCCGATGCCCAGTGATTTAGTAGACACTCAGTAAAAACTGTTGAATATTTAAAGGTAAGTGCCTTAAGACATTACAATAAAAATTAGCTACGATACTTACGGGCAAATGGCGAAAGAGTCCCTGTGTTTAAAAAATAATATAATCTATTAGGCTTCATTTTTTTGAGGTGAAATCTATCAGCAAAATGACCCATTGTTGGGCAACCTCCCTTGGGACAATGAAAGCAATTTCCCTGGTGACAGAAAATAAGAGGTAATTAGAACTGTAATTAGAAATGCTGACCTTCAATAAACTCAGAATGTATTATTAAACTATAATAAATCTTTCAAATCTAAATAAAGTATATGCATTTAAGGATGACTAAGTCGCCTAATAGACTATCCTGCCTGTTTTCAAAAACAAAACATAATAAAACAAAAACAACTGAGGGATAAGGAAAAGGGGCTGGCTGTTAAAAAAATGAGTAAATAACATGAATAGACAGACAGTCCACAGAAGAGGAAAGTCAATAGTCAATAGCTATGTAAAAAGATGCTCAATCTTACTAGCTGTCAGGAGTGCAAATTAAAACAACATACAATTTCATACTCAGCAGATTTGCAAAAATTAAGGCAATTGGAAATACTAAGTATTAGTAAGATATGTAGTGGGGAATTCTCATTTGCTTCTTATGGGAATATAAATTAACAGACGTTGCAGACAGACATTTGGTAATGTCTAATAAAGATGGAAATGCACATATGCTTTGAAAATTTCACTTCTATTATATGTCATAAAGAAACTTCTACACAAGTACATAAGGAGATAGGCAAAGGTGTTTATTGCAGAATTGCTTTTAATAACGAAAACTGCAAACAACCAAAATGCACATTAGTAGGGGAATGAATCAGAGAAGGCAATGGCACCCCACTCCAGCACTCTTGCCTGGAAAAGCCCATGGACGGAGGAGCCTCGTGGGCTGCAGTCCATGGAGTCACTAAGAGTTGGACACGACTGAGCGACTTCACTTTCACTTTTCACTTTCATGCATTGAGAAGGAAATGGCAACCCACTCCAGAGTTCTTGCCTGGAAAATCCCATGGACCGGCGAGCCTTGTGGGCTGCCATCTATGGGATCGCACAGAGGCGGACACGACTGAAGCGACTTAGCAGCAGCAGCAGCAGGGGAATGAATAAAAAAATGTGGCCGATTCCTACAGAATTCCTACTAAATACAATAAGTCTATATATGTCAATGTAGATCTTATAAAATTTAATTTAAAAACAAATTCAGAAAGACACGTATAGTAAGATACTACATATATATATATATATATATATATATATATACACACACACACACACACACACACACACACATATATATATAAATTTCCCTCAAAGTTTGCCTTAGGGAAGGGCATGAAGGGAATATAAGGTACTTAAATTTTATCTGTGTATTTTAAAATCTAAAGCAAAACTAACAATATTAACTTTAAAAAACCTGGATGGCAATGTTGGGGTATTTGCTATTTTAGGTTTTTGAACTTTCGGACTTACAAACTACGGATATTTAGGCTAGGACTACAGAGCATGCGTGCATGCTTAGTCACTACAGTCATGTCTGACTCTTTGGGATCCAAAGGACCACAGCCCTCCAGGCTCCTCTGTCCATGAGATTCTCCAACCAAGAATATTGGAGTGGGTTGCCATTTCCTCTTCCAGAGAATCTTCCCAACCCCGGAATCAAATCTGCCTCTCCTGCACTGCAGGCAGATTCTTTACTGCTGAGCCACCGGGGAAGCCTAGGATTATAGTAAAACACCCCATTTAAAACACCATTTTTAGTGAACAAAAATACTAACAAAATAATAAGGCCGCATATTGACTGAGCGAGTGCTTACCATATGCAAGGCACTGTTTGATGCACTTTATGTGCATTCAGGTCAATTAATCCTCACAAAATATTATTATTATAATGTTTTTAATCTCCTTACTTAGCAGATGAGGAAACTAAAGCCCAGAGAAGTAAGCAATTTGGCTGAGTTTGTCTATTAAGTGAAGGCACAAGAATGTGAATCAGATGGCCTAGCACTAAAACTCCTCTTATTTTATTTATTTTTTAAAATGCCATCTCATTTTTTATGACTGTTGGATAAAAGTACAATAAAACAAGTCAAGGAAATTGACTTAATGTTCTCTAGTTTGTTGCCATAATTAGCATCTATGTGGCATAGGAGCCTAGAGTTCTCCCGTTTTTAGCTGATTAAACCCCGCTAACTCTGAATATACTATGATTCTGAGAACCTGCTTTCACCTGCCTTTGATGTAGTGAATGTCAGGATCCCTTTAGCCATTAACAGCAGCATCTGGGGCTTGAGGAAGGATGAGTTCGTGGAGAAGGAGGTTTAGGGGAAATGTCAGTGCTTGTCTGGCAAGGTTTCTGAGAATAGCAGTTCATCAGCCACATTATGAACAAGGAAGACGTGCTCAGGACCTGAGAAGACAGCCCAATGGCTCACTCACCTTGATCTGTAACAGGAGGGAAATACTCCTGTCCCAACACTGTTCTTATTCACAAAATGCTATTGCTTATAACACACTTTGGTTTGAAACCCCACATTTTTCTACCCTGATAAAACAGGGGATAGGTCTCTAAAGCAGAAGCAGGAAAATCTTTCTACTTTACTCTACAAAATAGATTTTCTTTTACCTTTTCATAGTGATAAGCAAATGAAAAATATAGTCAGCTCAGATCTGGCACCACGTGCTTCATGATTCAAGTGAAATCAGATTTGGTATTTTGTAATGTATATTGATTTGCATGGAATTCCTGTGAGCTATCTATGCTTCAGTTCTGCTCTGTATGAATAATCAAATTTTAATAAAATAATTTTCATGTTCCAGGTAAATAGTAATATGTTTGATTGTAGCTATTAATTGGTTCAGCCTTCTCAGGGCATCTTAGAGGATAACATTTAAAATATATACACACAAAAATTTTTGTGCTGGACTTATGCCTGGTACACAACATCTAATAACTGCATAACAAATGACCAAAAAAGCAAAATTGGATATAATTCGAACGAACTGAAACAATCAGAATACAAATAGTTGGTTTAGTTATTTAAGCCCTTCAGCAACCCCAGCTACTGTTCAGTACTCAGCACAGAAAGAATCTATTATTTACCCAAATGGCAGATGCATTTTTTTTTTCCTACATACTTAATGTTCTAATTCTTAGTTGACTGATCATGCTTCAAAAAATGACTTGCTAATTAAATTACATGGCAAAATGCTTTACTTACTGCTTTAAAAGATTCGTAGGATGTACAGGGATAAGCAATAAATGCATCAGGATTGAGAATGCTTTCAGCATAAAAGCGATGACTTCGGGCATGGTTGCAATCAAAGAAGGAAAACACTTCTGTGAAAACAATTTTTGATTAACTGGTAGCAATGAACTGATAACTGATAGTATGAAACATTTCCTAGAAAAAGTAATGTTAAATGATAGTTTCTTGACTTGGATCTGGGTCACCAGACCTTGTGTGTAGTTTTAGATATTGTACATTTATTAATATTACATATCATCTTCTTGTACCAAAGAATTCTTTGTGTGAGTCTAACGGGACATTTAATGTAGATGACCGTGTTCTGATACTAATATCCCCAACACTTCCCAGATATCTGACATGAGCACTTAGAGTTTTAAGTATCACTGTGTACACAGTATCTCTGCCTTAGACCAATTAATTCTCTTATCTCCCTGTTTCTGCAGGAATGACTGAACTCCCTCCTGTTCAATCATAAAACAGCCAGCAAGGTTAACCAGTGCACACCTTCAGCTGAGTTTCAAGATGTGACAGGTGGAATGTATTGTAAAGAATGCTAGAGACAAATTGGTTTTGGCATTGTCAGGCACAGCATTCCTGCCACTAGCAGTTAGGATTACGGCAATAATTCATAAAAGTTCTAAGCACACTGCGTATTCTGAAATACATTCCAGTCATTTATGCTCTCTTTTCCTTACATAACAACATTTTTACTATATGGCATGGGCTATTCTTCTCATGACCTGCATGACTTGGCTCACCTTTGAGTCACTAGATGCGGCAAATCACTTATCTATAAATGTGGACTCCAAAGAGTCACTCCTTCCTAGGTCCTCATCCCTTTGCAATATTTTACTACTCTTTCCATCAAGAGGTGGCACTGATGATGACATGACAGTAAATTTTTGGATGATTCTAAATAAAGGCTTTTAAAAACTTTTCTGGGTTACAGGCTAGTCTGGTGACTTCTTTGACTAAGAGAATATAGAGGAACTGACACTGGGCAAGTTTCACGACCTTGGTCTTCAGCGACCTTCCATCATCTATTCTTGCTCTATTGGAACCCAGTCTCCATGTTAAGAAATTCAGGTGAACTGGCTGGGGAGAGAGGCTCTGAAGGATAACAGACTACTTAGAGAGGAGAGCTAGTACCAAAACACTACACGTGGAAGGCTATCTTGGATCTTCCCACCCAGCTTGGCCCAGCCCAGCCCAGCTCCCAGTTGGATGCAATCACGTGCATTCACCCAATGGACTCAGCAAAGCAGAACTCTGCCTGAATCTTGAGCCTCATAATCATGGGCAATAAATCATTGTTCTCTTAAGCCACTATGGTTTGTTATACAATAGATAACTGAGATCATTTCAGAAATGCAACATAGCAGTGATAAAGAATTGACATCTTTTTTTGAGGAGGACTTCCCTTATATCAGGTTTCTTTACATACAAATTTGTATTCATAACTAATTGTGGTTTAGACAAGATGGTTCTTTAGAACATAGGGAACTATGAATTTTAAAAGTAAATGATTTCTTAGTAACAAATATAAAGTAAAATAAAATATTTTGAAGCTGAAAAGTCATCTGAAGACATGAATGATAAATATGCTTGTAATCTAATAAAGTTGTAGAAATTATAGTATCTCAAAATGATACCTTATGATAAATGTAGGCTTATTTTAATTCATTATTTTACATAATTTCAAGTACTCAGTATATAACAATTAATATAGTTATATAAATGAGTCTTTATCCTAATAGAAATGATTTCAAATCATAATATAACAAATAATGAGAAAGAAGTTTTATAATAGGTCTTTTTTGAAAGAATTCTGCTTACCAGCACTAGATAGAACTGGCTTTAATTCTGATTTTGAGTATTTATAGTTTTACCAGTTTTAAGTAGTCACTGCAAATGGATATTTCTAAGTACATTTACTTTCAAAACAGGTAGTAAAACTTTGTAACTTAGTGCTAGTGAAGAGGAAATTCAAGCTGCTCTCAATGCCATGATCTGTGTTTCTTTTCTCTACAACTGCCAGATGGAAGATAGAATAATTACATCATCTAGACATTCTGACCACATGGGATCAGGCAGTGGGATATTTAGAATCATCCAAAAATTTACTATCATGTCATCATACATTATATTACTGTGCTTTATCATATATTATGGATGATACAAATCATTATTTACATGATAATTATATAGAGATAGGGAGGAATGGAACTCCCAAATAATAACTTTCTGGTATCTTATAAAGTGCCTTATTATTACTATTGGAAACTTCTATAAGGGGCTAAATACTCTTTGTTTAATTTGTGATTAAATTAACTTGTGATCAAATTAACTTGCGATCCACAGTGATTCTGTTAAAAAGCAAATCAAACCATGTACTTCTTCTGCTCAAAATCCTCCCATGGCTCCCATCCCCCTCAAGTAAAAGCTGAAGTCGTTCTACAGTCCATAAGACCCTACATTGTCTCCCTCTGCCCTGTTCCTTCTCTAACCTCAGGCCCTACTACTCTCTTCTCTGTTTCACTCTGGCCACAATAGGCTCCTCACTGCCATGAACCTCACGGGCTCCTGCCCCAGGCCCTTTGCACTTGCCATTCCCACCCCTCAGCCTGGAATGCTTTTTGCCCAGGTACCTGCATGGCTAACTCCTTCAGGTCATCTTTTCAGTAAGGACTTCCTGTCCACCCTACCAAAAATCTCCTTCCCCTAGGTCACTTGCACTGTCACCAACACATCAGATTCCCATTACATTCTTTGTTTGTTCTCCTTAGCACTTATTCTATTACTGTTTTTCTAGCAAAGTAGGGTATTGCTGCTGCTGCTGCTGCTGCTAAGTCACTTCAGTTGTGTCTGACTCTGTGCGACCTCATAGACGGCAGCCCACCAGGCTTCCCCGTCCCTGAGATTCTCCGGGCAAGAACACTGGAGTGGGTTGCCATTTCCTTCTCCAATGCATGAAAGTGAAAAGTGAAAGTGAAGTTGCTCAGTCATGTCCGACCCTCAGCGATCCCATGGCTTGCAGACTTCCAGGCTCCTCCGTCCATCGGATTTTCCTGGCAAGAGTACTGGAGTGGGGTGCCATTGCCTTCTCCGAAAGTAGGGTATTAGCTCCTACTAATTTTTGTCTTTTGTATGCATTCCTACATCTGCTATTCCTGGAATAATGCCTGGCACATAGTAAGCACTCAATACCTATCTGTTGGATGACTACATCCTCCTTGTTCATACTAGTGAGACATTCTGTTAGACCCTGGGGTTATAGACTTAACTAAAACATGGATCCTGGCCTCACAGACCTCACGACTGCTGGGAACTTCATACATGCTTCTGTGTTTTGAGCTAAAATAATATTTTTACATTATATTATATTCAAAAGCATATTCTATCCAAGAAGGGTGCTCATTGAGTTTATAACTGCAGTTTAGAAAGCATTTACCTTCCTTGTAAATATTGAGATCAAATTTCAATAAAGGTGTAATTAAATCTTCACATCCTGGCATGTGCTTGCCTCCATTTGGGTAAAAGTCAAGGTGACCACAAGCATTAATAGTTCCAGCACCTGAAATTTAAAAAAGCAAGATACATGCTTCTAAAATTCTCCTCCATCTTTCAGTGCACTTTCAATTTGTGTTAAAAACTTACCAAACTCAAAGAAGAGGCGAACTGCATTTGTATGGATAACATCAACAAAGTTGGCGTCTGAGGGATCCAGCCTGACTTCATCTGGAGTGTCATGGAAACAAGGCCCTGCTGGGTCCAACCCTAGGAAAAAGCATAATGTATATTAAACTAAGACATATAAAAGTACACTGACAGTGTCGCTATTTTGGAAGGATAGATGGTGAAGGCAAAGTATTCTTTCTTATATGATTTATGTAGGTCAAACACCACTCAGCCTGAAGGAGAGATACATAAACTGTAGGATGTGTTTATATTTATAAATGCAGGATCTGTATATACTGCAATGTCAGATTCCTACACACAAGCAAGGCTGTGTCTGGACAATACCAAACCAGCTAACAAAGTCAGAAAAGTCAGAGCAGCTTCTCTAGGGCCTGTACATGGAATACCATACAGACAACTAAGGTTATGGATTGCAGACCACCTTAAAGGCAACATTTATATGTAAAAAAAATAAAAATAAAAGCTAAGAACTCTTTAAAATGTAAAGATGAATCACAAAGCAACACAGTTAAAATAACAGAATCATAGTCCTCAGTTAACTCTCACTTAGTTCCATTCATTGTATTACAAACAAAAGCCTGAAGCCCAGGAAAGTGAAGGGACTTGACAAGGTCGTCATATGTTAGATGCAAAATGGACCCTTATATATTAGATGCAAAATGGTGGTCAGACTTCAGTCCATTGTCTCCCATTCAAACGTCTACTAAAACAAAGTTTAAGATATTTAAGTTCTCTAAAATATTACGATCATTCACATAACTCCTCATTTACATATCTGACAATTATTTATCAAGCACTTATTATGTGCCAGGAACAGGGTTTTGCAACTGGATCCTAGGAATAAGGTCTAGCCTGTTCCCTTGGAGGGGAAGGCACTGCAATTCAATGTTCTCAGTGCTGAGACAGGTGAGCGCAGGTGTTATGCAAGTACAGAGAAGAAACAGGCAACCCAGTCTTGGGAAACTGGGACGTGCTTCTGCTAGAGATGAGATATGCAAGCAGGGATCTGAGGGAGTAAGAGAGTCAGCCAGGGTGAAGATAAGGTAGGCAGCATCCTGGGAAGAATACAGAGAGTATGGGGCCATCAGGCCAGAGTTAACCACATTTGGGAAACTGCAATTAGCTTTCAAGGGCCAGCGCCAGTGCATAGAATTTAGAATTTTGTGCAAGATGAAGACACCATTGCAGGCAGGAGCCAGATGTAATCAGCTGAGCTATGATGAGTTTGGACATGACCTGGTTGTTGATGGGCAGCTTTTACAAGATTGCCAAAGGGGAGGTTTACAGTCAGATTTGTATTTTAGCAAAGTCTGTTTGCTGTGAAGTGGAGACTGGGTCTCAGAGCAGAGAGGACTCAGAGCTGAGCTGTATCTGAGCCCTGGGAAAATGCAGTGGGAGCGAGCAACAAATGTGCCACAGCTGTGGGGTGTGTATTACCTCGGCATGATAGACTGTTATAGGATTCCATTTTTGTTTTTATTTTTCTGAGTCATATAATCATGGAGAAAGAAATGATAGAATGAGAGAAGGCAAGGAGAGGAGAGAAGAGGGGGCCTAGATAGAACCTTGAAGAACACCAACACGTAAGGAAAGGTGAAAGAGAAGGAACCTGACAGGAAGCCTGAAAAGAAGCTGTCAGACAAGAACAAAGACAACCAAGGACAACCTATGCAAGAAGACGGGGAACCACAGGAACCAAGAGAGGGTGTTCCAACAGCAAGGAGGGGTTAGCGAGTCAAATTCCGCAGAGGGGCCAAGGAAAGTAAAGATGGGAAAGGCCTGGAAGAGTCCCACTAAGAAGCCCTTGGTGGTCTTAGTGGTTTTGCTAGGAGGACTGGGGAAGAAACCAGACTGCAATGGGTTGAGAAGAGCACAGCCCTCAAGGACACATGGCCACTTCCTTTTAGAGGAGTTGGAATCTGAGTAAGGCAAACTAGGGTATTGGTGAGAAGAGGCTGTGGTCTAAGCAGGAACCGGGACATGTCAGTTCTAATAGAGTTGGGGAAAAGAGCTTGACAAGATGGGAGGAAAGCAGACAAATGACAGTGAGGTCCCCAAAGCTGGCCAGGAACTCAGAGCACAGGTGAAAAGATAAAACTAGACAGAGGGGTCAATGAAGTAAACCAACAGGCATCTGCGCAAAACATCCAAGCTTAAAAGAAAGATGCACAGGTATTTGTCTCACAATTAATCTTCAACTCCAGGGAGAATTGTTTATGCTCATGTACAATTGCTAATTAGATACAATCTTCTGATAATGTGGGAGTTCAGTGGAGATGGATCCAAATATAGCAGGCACACCTCAAATGATGTTGATGTGAGGACAAGGCAACCAGATATGTTTTTGTTAAAAAAATACAACTAGTGTTTTTAAGAGGCAGGGAAGGGAGAACCTTGGATTTGTGGTTCTAAGAGATCTCAGGAGGAAGATCAACAGGAGGGAGAACTAGAAGGTTCAACCTCTTAATTGATCTGAGTTGCGGAGGCATGACCCTTAGTGCATTAGTGAGAGCTGCGGCCTTTGGGAGCTGAGTTTGTTGGTATGTATGTATTTGGATGCATGAGTGTATCAGCAAAGAGAATAACCTCTTCTCCGATAGGAAAGCACTAACGCTGTTTATAGATAAAAGGAAACAAAGCCTTGACAGAGTAACCCCCATGCTATAGTCATTTATGATAACTGCCTACCAGTTATAGAGAATTACCAGAGACACAGAAACTTCAGTTCAGTCGCTCAGTCGTGTCCGACTCTTTGCGACCCCATGAATCGCAGCACGCCAGACCTCCCTGTTTATCACCATATCCCGGAGTTCACTCAAACTCACATCCATCAAGTTGGTGAAACTTTATGCATGTCCTAAAATCTACCATATTTTGTTTTTAACTGGTTTATATTATAAAGCCAACTTTTTTTTTTTTTTTGCGATCTCGGTTCTTTTGTTATCCAAGGAACATGATTATTCAAAGTCTGAGCACTTAGAAGGAATATAGATTGCAACATCCAAATTATGTAGATTCTTCAGATGTTTAGAGAGCCTTTACAAACTTATTATTTTCTATTTATTCAATAGGATAATTCACTTGGCAGGAAACCCTGAAGTTAAAAATTATCTGAGTTGTGAAATAAGAATTCAGGAAAACAAAATTTCTATAAACTTATTGCAACCTAGTGTGAATTTTTGACACATTTATGGCAATGTTCTTCCTTTTAATTTACAGCTGAAATGCCACCCTAGGCTGTTGGGGCCCATGAGATTCCATGTGTGTCTATTTCTTCCATACTCTAAAGAAGATTTTTGCTACACAATAACTTCAGAGCCGACTCATTGGGAAAGACCCTGATGCTGGGAAAGATTATTATTATGAGGGCAGGAGGAGGAAAAGGGGTGGCAGAAGATGAGATGGTTGGATGGTGTCACTGACTCAGTGGACGTGAGTCTGAGGAAACTCTGGGAGATGGTGGAGGACAGGAAAGCCTGGTGTGTTGCAGTCCATGGGGTCACAACCAGTCAGACACAACTTAGTGACCAAATAAAGAACAACAACTTCAGAGTAAATATACAAATTTTAATATTCTATGTAGAAATGGTGGTGGTGAGCTAGGGTTGGAGTTGGAATCAGAGATCTGGGGAAAAGAGGAAACTTTCAGCAGGAAAAGCCCATTATACCAAGAGACTGCAGAGGCAATATTATTAATACTTTAAACCCAAATTAGAATTTGAAAAAAATGTTTTAAATCTGAAATTAAAGCACGTGTGTGTGTGTGTGTGTGTGTGTGTACACCAGAGCTGCAATGTATTCTTTCGATGAACACAAAGTGTGTACCTACTATGTGCCAGGCCTGGGCAGTCTTTCTAAGTAGTTCAGAGTCTACTGAAATAACAGGCACGTGAATAATCAGTTCGATTTTGTGATACAACAGTTGTATCTTCATATATAATAAAGGCATATTTCAGAAAGTGTGGGAAGCAGAAAATTAACTCTGTCTTGAGGAAGAAATGTCTGAGAAAATTCTCAAAGGAGGACCAGCGGGTGTTTAGGGTGAGGGGGGAACAGGACTTGAAAGGCACAGAATCGTGAAAATATGTGAGGAAACGTGAAACATTCATGCAACAAGTTCAGATGCTTTAGACCATGGGGAGTTTCAAGCAGTGGAGTGGCACAGCCTGGTTTGGAAAGATAATGAGACTGGCAATAGCTGTGTAAGACTGGAGTGCCAGCTTGTTCCGAGTGGTGTCCAGCTCTTTGCAACCCCATGGACTGTAATCCACCAGGCTCCTCTGTCCATGGGATTCTCCCAGGCAGAATACTGGAGTGGGTTGGCATTTCCTACTCCAGGAGATTCTCCTGAACCAGGAATCGAACCCACATTGCGTATGTCTCATTCGAAGGCAGAACCAGGCAGGGCACCAGCCATGAAAGGCAGAAACCCAGGAGATGGAGAGGGCCTGAGCTGGGACAGTGACTGGGCCATGAAGAGGCACAAAGCAGAAGCAGGAGAAGACTGAAGGATGGAGGAGAAAAGCAGCTTGATGACTGACTGTTGCTGGGGGATACAGAGAAGGGAGGGCCCAGCCCATTACCAATAATGGAACTGATATTTTGAGTTCTAGTCAATGGACTCAAGTAGTTTGGAAGTCAAGAGTACAGGGAAGGGATGTGATTAAATCTCGTTCCCAACACCTTGTTCATAGGACTTACTTTGCAACTTGTTTTCAGGCTTAACATTATACTCAGGGACAATATTCAACTTCAGGATATGTGCTGCTGAAGCAGGTACACTCAGGGACAATAGTCAAAATTTTAGCAACTGGAATAGCATGGGCTTAAACAGAACAGTTCAGCAATCCAGCTATGCTGGGTGAGCAGGACCAGCGTGGAGCTTCTGTCTCAGTCTGTGTAGAAGCCATTATGGAATCGCAAAGCATGGAATGTATCATCATTCAGTCAACCATCCCCAACAGGCGGATGACCCCAGGCCCCACTCCTTTGTCGTCACAGATAATGCTATGGTGAACACTCTTGAAAACGGATTCACACACTCACCCTTTGGAAGCATTTCATGTTTTAGTTTAGGGAGGGTCACATTTTCTCTTGTCTTCCATTTGCTTCTGTGACTTCCTTCCTGTTCAGGTATTTGATACTTTGTACACAAACAAATAGGTGAACAAATCCAAGGCCCATCTGCAGGGCAGGCTTACCAGTTATCCTTCCAAGGCCTGGCGTTCTTGACCCAGCTTCCCCAGCCAGGTGAGCTCCCAAGCTGTGGCCAATCAAGTGTACTTTAGAAGCAGAATATCCAAATTTTTTCTGAGAGGATATTTTAAGAGGAAAACAGAACAAGCATTAAAAAAAAAAAAAAAAAAAGGCAAGCAGGTAGAATGGCTGAAACTGGCTTAAAATGAAAAAGGAGCTGACATGTTTCTCCCTCTCCCACCCAGGATGGGGAGACTGGTAAAATGACAAAGCAACCCCATGTCCACCTACATCCTTATCCAGCCGAGGGAGAGAGCATCAGGTGGGCTGGAGGAATGCCTTCTGTCAGAGCTTTCTCCCCGAGCTAAAAGGCCTTGCAGTTCTTGGGAACAGGAAGGAGACCAGCCCAGAGACCCTTCTGTGGCTTCCAATCCATGTTCATCCTTCCTGAGTCCCAAACCATCCTGCACACCCCCACACCGGCTAAAGCCAGCTAACGCCCAGGGGGGCAAACAGTTCACTGAACATTTAAGTCAGCCAACACTTTCCCCTTCAGTTTAGCAAAATCTCCTCCTGCTTATTTCCTGAGCCTTTAGGAGCCCCACAGTTCAGGCTCCAGGATCAAGGAAGAAATTCGCGAAGCTTAGTTAGACCTGGTTTTTCTCTGAGGAGATAGTCCGTTTCCATCCTCTGTGGACAAAGACACACTCGAAGTTCTTCCTTGTAGTCTAGCCTCCCCTGATGAGCGGGAAGAGTGGATGGAGAGGAGGGAGGGCAGCGGTGATAGGGCTCCCTGACTCTTCTCCCGCCTGTGTCCTAACTGGGCTCAGTGTTGGGCCCGCTTTCCTGACTGACCCTCAAAGTGAGCTGCAGCGCCTGCCAGTCCCCTTCTTGTTGCCTTTTCCCACAGTCCTGTCCCCACACTCCGTCAGAGCAGAAACGCTGTCTCGCTCACCGTGTACCTCCAGTGCCTAGAACGGAGCCCGGCCCACAGCAAGTGCGGAGTGAAATATTTGTTGACTGTAAGGAGTGAAATCTTAAGAATCTGAAAGGGTCATAAATCTTTAGATTTTTTACTTCACTGCAGTGCATGGTGGGGAACTACTTTCTATTATGGTGGAGCATTTGGAGATTTATAAATGTCTCAGAGTATAGCCCTCATAAATAGCAAAGCCTATTTTATTCTCTTTGAAAATGTGTAGGTTCAAGAGTTGTACCTGGACTGGCCTAGGGACCTAATTCACTGCCATAGAACCCAGTTTCTGCAGGGAAAAAGCACTTCACATTTTGCACAGATAGCGCCCATAACGCAGAAACAGTTTCTTCTCTATCGTTAAGGATAGCTTTACATTGTGCTGAAAAGGAACCGAGATAGTCCTCCAGGCTGACCAAGGCCGCGACCTGGAGGGGCGGGGATAGATTTGGTGAGGAGCCGGTGAAGACACACTGCCACCCCGTGGCGAATTGTAGAACTACAGGCACTTCTTACACCAAGAAGGAACCTAACTTTCCCTTTTTGGCTACCATCCACCAACACTTATTATTTCACATGTTCGGTACTTGCGTAAACTAATAAAAAAAAGTACAGAGAATTGCCCCCAAATTCTTAGTGTTATGATACAAAGCTGGTTCAATGTAATTTTAAAGAAATCAACTGTTCTTACCACGAGAACATCAATAAAATAAGCCACCTCAGCACCAACAACGCGGAGATTGTTTACCGCGTGGATGTATTGCAGTGAACCGTTAATCCAGTCTAAATTAATGCAGTTCACATCTTCTGCTTTTAGCAGTACCTAAAAAGATTTATTGTAAATATTAAAAATAAGAATTAAAGGGAACTAGAGTGCCCAAACAACTGATTCTACCACAAGAAATAACATCTGCAACTATTGAGGACCTACCATGTGCTTGGCCCTGTCCTAACACTTGTCCATATATTAACTTATTTAATATTCATTTAAAGATAAGCAAATCTAGGCAAAGACAGGTTAATTAACTTGCCCATGACCACAGAGCTAGTCAATAGAACCATAATATTCCAGACAGCCTGACTCTACCACACTATATGGCTTGTAAATAATTAATTGCTTACTACGTTAGCAGTCTATTAATCTTGAGTAGAAGAGAGGAAAATTAATTTCCTGGAGTGAACTTGGAAATGTTTTCCTTAAATTAAATGAGAAATTTATCATACCATTCAATCTTTTGTCAAAGATGAGAATTTTACTAAGAATAATTATAAGAATCTTCTATCATAATCTGTGCAATTCATAATAAGTGAAAATAAATGGGAAATGAGTAATTCATCTGTGGTCTTGGAATATGGCCAATGTGAATAACTGAATGGAGAATCCATGAATACACGTTAGTACCTTGCAAAGTACATTCACATTAAACATAAAACTTTAATACTAGTATAAAGAAAAGATTATTCACATCATACATTGCACATGACTTGCTGCCATTTGCCATCTGATTTCCATCCAGGTATGTTGATACGTGTGATCTTGTCTGTTGCGAAGTGTGAGGCTTGGATAGTTAAATAATTAACTGCACTGACTTCCTGTTTCAGGTGAAAAGAAACTAAGGTAAAATAATTGAAAATTATTTAACATTTAGTAGAATTATTCTAAATTCACTCAATTTTCCTCTAAGTTTGACTTTAACAACCATCTTTAATACATTTTTATCAAAGAAATAGTTATGCTACATATTGCAAAAGTACCAAGGAATTATTAATGCATTACAAAATGCAACATACAAATTTAATCATAAGGAAAAGAAATCAAAATGTTTGGTTTTAAGGTAATGTTTGTAAGACAATGCTGGCTCAGTTTTAATTACAATGTCAGTAAGCCTTACTTTCGAACAGTATTTTTCAGCTGTCAATATAACTCATGAGAATTACCTTATTCGAGGCTTAGATGCATATTCCAAAGGTGGCAAGATAGACTGTCCACCACATTTTATGAACGAGGAGTAGAGGTTAGATCCTTGTCACATGAAATAAAACAGCATATTTAAGATATGTTATGTGATGGTGTTAAATATTGTTTTGTATTTCTTGTACTTTGTTAGGTGGTTTTTATAACAATACTCTTGAAGACTTTAGAATACCATTAATTTAAGTGATTTTGTTATTAGAGAAAAATTAGAAGTCAAAAGTATAAGCAATTAAGCAGAGAAAAAATAAAAGATCAAATCAGCAAATAGTTTAAGTTTGACGATGGTAATCTTAAACTGAAAGCAGCAAATTTAGATACTCATGAAACTGAAATGAATGACTGATTACTAGCAACTTGTGTTTAACAGTATATACAATTAATCATACAACTTACTAAAGTTTCTCCAAGACTGTGAGCAAAGAAATTAAGAGAATCCCAAGCCGGCTTACAAATGGCAATAATTATGATACAGATAAAACTCGTATCTATCTAGATTATAGGTTCTCTGTGAAAAAGTGAAAGTGTTAGTCACTCAGTTGTTTCCGACTATGCAACCCCATGGACTTCTGAAGCTCGCCAGGCTCCTCTGTCCATGGGATCCTCCAGGCAAGAATATTGGAGTGGAGAGCCATTTCCTTCTTCAGGGGATCTTCCTGACCCAGGGATCAAACCCAGGTCTCTTGCATTGCAGGCAGATTTTTTTACCCTCTGAGCCATAAGGGAAGCCCTGTAGGTACCCTGTAGAATAGCTCATTTGGCCCTCTCAATGCTGTGAGGAAGGTACGAACTTTATAGGTTAGGAAGGGGTGTAATGAGAAAGGAAGTCACTTGTCCAAAAGTACTGTAGCTCATGAATCCTGGAGCAAGATTCAAACCCACACGGTCTCTCTCTAAAGCCGTGCACTTCACCACTGGGCAAGTTGTGATCCGATCATAGTGCTTTCTCCTGGTGGGATGCATACCAGCTGAAGGATTTGTGATATAGATCATAAAATCTATTGTATTGGGGCTTTTTAGGAAGCACTTCTCTGCTAAATAATCAAATCCAAGTGCAAAGATGTTTGTTTATCTATGTATTTAAAAGAACTCAATGCCCATTCCAACTCTGGCTGGAGCCCCTTAAATACCTACTGTATTCCTGTTTCCACACACACACACACACACACACACAAACAAAACTCTATTTAGGAAAGGTCATTTAGTAGAAAAAGTGCATATAGTTTTCCACTGTCATGAGAATAGTTTGAAAAAGTGGAACCTCGAACAAGCCTCAGAATGGCGATCTGACAAGTATTATTGGATCCAAGCATTTTTTGTTGTCACAAAAGCCATTAAGGATTTATTAATGTAGGAAAAGGCAACAAAACAACTTTGTTCACTGTGCATTCAATCTAGCACACCACTCTAAAATGACACGCTAACTCAGAAAATGGGAAACTCCCAAACAACATCATGGAATCAAAAGAAGACAACTTGGATGCCACAAGGACAGAAACTAAAAAGGGTGTCAGGACAGAACAGGTTATCTAGAGATAAGAGTAGAATATTGATGTTTAGCTGGGTGCTGAGGTGTTTTCTCTTAACATTCTTTTCTTTGAGCAGTCATGGAGCCTAACCGACATGGAATCAACCCATCCTATAAGTGAGGCAAAAATAGTCACCAGTTAGGCATGTTCTAGCCTTGACAAAAGCTGCAGGCACAGGAACCACTGTAATTACGCAACTATGCATCACAACTAGCAATGGCAATGAGTCACTTAAGGTTAAGAAGTCACGGATCCTATGCTTTCATAATTTAAAAAATTAAAAAAAGAAAGAAAGAAAGAAAAAGAAGTCACAGATTCATGGGAAAAAGTTGGTTTTATTCTTCTAGGAAAGTAGCTGAGACTTATGCCTCAGAAGACTATTTACATCAACAAATTGATCCTTGACAATTCACCAATTGCTAAGCCTTGATTACTAATTCCTTATTTGGTAACTCCCCAATTGCTAAGCCTCAATTGCTAAGCTATTGCACGATTTCCTTCTTCCTCATAAACAAAGGTAATCAAATTTATACGGTATAGCACATGGGTCAAACCTGTGACGATCCTTGCTTTTAGTTCCACACCATGACTCAGTGTACAACCTGGCTGTTATTAAAAGCCACATTAACAGCAAACCCTCAGGGGTCTATTGCAACATTCGAGTACAGATCTGTGTTGTCACACATGATTCTTTCCAAATGGGAGGGAGTCGGAAAGATGTGGGAAGCGCTGTTTTTATGGCCCCTTTCTTAGGAAAGTATTCGGTTTTTTGATGTTCTCTTCACTGCCCTTTGGGCTCAGCCTTGCCTGAAGACTGGTCTTCATCACCTTCTGTCTTACTGCCTGTGCTCTACAAAGTTCTAGTGCATGTCTCTGTCCAGAAGCATAAAGGATCAGCAAGTCCTATGAGGGCTGAGGGTCAACATCAGGGGATACAGTTACTCCTGAGCAGAAAAATTCACCCTGAAAGTCCTAAATGGATAGAGGTGCCCCAAAACATTTGTATTATGTTTCCAAAAAATGTGGTAACATACACATAACATAAAATTACTGTTTCATCCATCATTAAGAGTAAAATTCACTTGCACTATCATTCACATTGTTGTGCAAACAACACCACCTTTACAGAACTTTTTCATCATCTCAGACTGAAACTCTGTACCCATTAAACAATAACTCCCATCACCCCCTCCCTCAATCCCAGTAACTACTGATATTATTCTACTTTCCATCTCTATAAATTTGACTATTCTTGGTATGTTATATAACTGGAATCATATAATATTTGTCCTTTTGTGTCTGGCATATTCAATTTAGCAAAACATTTGCAAGATATTGTATGATCTATTAGAATTTCATTTCCTTTCTACAGCTGGGTAATACTTTTTGCTTTTTGAGTTATATAAATCAAACTTTTGAAGACATTTTCTTTATAAGTTTCTCTGTACTCAAAGTAAAGTCTTCTCTTTTCTTCTTTGTTCTCCCTAGAGCTGTAATCTATACAGCTGATGGTATATTTCAGTAAAGAGCTATGTGTACATATGTATGTGTGAGTCTGGTAAGTAGATAGCTATGCTTGCAGGGTGTGAAGGCCTAGGGGGAGGTTGTCTTGGCTGGTGAGACGTGCCCTGCATGTGACGGGTCTGGTGGAAAGCAAGCCTCAAGGTTATAGATGCAGGTAGACTGGAGATGATTTTTGCTCCTTCCCTGGCTCCTTTCCCACCTGCCCCTCATATAGATGTTCCACCTGGGTCTCGTATCATACTTTGTTCTCTCCCCTGAGATCTCATGCACGCTGAGTTTCAATGTTCACCTCTGGGTAAAAGATTTTGAATGTATTTCTGCAGCTCCAGACCGCCTGCCAAGTTCTACAACTAACATCTCCAATAGTCTATACCACCTTCACTTGTCAAAAATTGAACTTTTTCTTTTGCCCTAAATTTTTCAGACAAGAGGGTCATTTTTCTTCCTATCATGCATATGTGAAATCTCAGGACAGCTGACGACGTTTAGCATGTCAGTTTTCTCTTAACGTACTCACTCTCATTACTCTGGCTCAGGTTAGTTCTGTGTCTGATCCAAATCGCCCTATAGCTTTTATTCGGTGCTGTCAAATAGAACTCTCTGTGATGATGGAAATGTCCTATATTTGTGCCATCCAGCACAGTAGCCACTGGTCATGTGTGGCTCTTGAGCACTTGAAATGTGCTTGGCGCAGTTGAAAAACTGAATTTTTAACTTTATTTCAAGAGCCACATGTGGCTAGTGGTTAGATAGATAGCACAGGACTAAACACTCTGGCAATGCCTCCCTCTCCCCACTCCCCAACCCCTGCTCTCCCAGCTCCAGCCCAGAAAGTACCCTGCAGCTGGAATAAATGTCCGAAAGCCTCCTAAAAACTCACAATGGGTCCTCATGGCTCCCAGGGTAATAGCCCATCTCCCCAGGAAGGAATTATACAAGTTGTTTCTAAAACTGTGTTTCTAACTCACTCAGCATTTGAAGTCTTCCTCTCTGCCTTGTCTAATCCAACAGTGGTGTCATTGATCAAACACCTCCTATTGTCTTTCTCCTCTGTGTGTGTGTGTGTGTTCATTCCATTTCCCTGTCTTTGCTTTTGAAAACCCTGCCCTTCCTTCAGGACACACCACAAACCCTCCTCAAAGTCTTTCCTGGTTCCCATCCCCACTCCAAAGGGGAAGGTAATCCCTTCCTCTCTCTGTTCCCAAAGTCTTTCATCTGTTATCTTACATCACAGACCAAAATCGTGCTGCAATAAAGCTATTTGGTTACATATCTCATTTCTACTAATATAATAAATTTAAGACACTGTCTTGTTTATTTAATTTAGTACATAATAGGTATTGCTGCTTCTTCAGTCTTACAATGTGGAAGGCTCTCAATTAATACTTTGAACGAAATATCAAATTTATCCCATATGAAACATGTAATCAGAGCAATCTTTGTTTTTAAATACCAGGGCAAATAATAAGGGAAATATCTGTCTCACAACACTAAAAATAAATGTTTTCCTTTAACTCAAGAGTTTCTATCAGAATAGGTTATCTATGGCTTCTGTACTTGGAGAGACATCTTCTATTTTAGAATAATATGTGTGTGAAGGCAGCGAGTTAACTTACCTGATGGACTTTGGGATTCTGTCTAGTGTAGAGCAGAAAGCGAGTGTTTATCTTTTCTGGAGACCATGGTAACCCTGCAAACTGTCTTGAGAAGGTCCCAGTCCATGGCAGACCATCTTTAAAGCATCCCACCCTTTCATAGCAAACTTCTTCCCCTGCAGCTAAAAGATAGAGTGTTAGTATTGCAGGAACCAGGCCCAGAGAACGGCTGAGTTTCACACTAAGAGGGTTTATTGAAATTACTCTTTAAACAAGTGTGACTCAGGGAGAGTCTTTTCAAAAAAATGCTCTCCCTTCCCCTTCCTCTCCTACCCCTTCTCCGTATCACAGCCATAACCATGTGGACTTCAGTACCGCAGATCAGAGTGTAGGAGATTTGACATGATACATCCCTGACTTTGGATAATTATTTTACCTTTTTTTGAGTCTCAGTTTCCTTCTTTGTAAAATGGAGATGATTCCACTTACCTTACAGCCTGGTTATGAAGCCTAAATGAACTATTGCACAGGATAGTCCTCATTAAAAGGGGCCAGAGGCACAAGATTGGATACTGCGTCTTCCCTGAGGGTCTTCTTTTTCTTATAAGATTTATAACTCCTGATGAAAGGTATCTTTGTGTCTCCAGAGCCTAGTACTATGCCTGGCACATAGCAGGAGTCTGAACAATGTTTCAGAGTGTATGCCTATGTGCTAAGTTGCTTCAGTTGTGTCTGACTGTTTGAGACCATGTAGACTGTAGTTAGTCAGGCTCCTCTGTCCATGGGATTCTCCAGGCAAGAATACTGGAGTGGGATGCCATGCCCTTCTCCAGAGGATCTTCCCCACCCAGGAATCAAATCTGTGGCTCTTATCTGCACTGGCAGGTGGATTACTTACCACTAGCACCACTTAGGAATCCCTGCAAGAGAGTATAAAGGAGAGCAAAGTTTCATTCAGTTTTAACTGTTTCTTCTTTCTGGAGCTCACTTTACTCATCTTTAAAATGAGAGGTTTGGGGGAAACTAGGTCTTGATCATTTCTTTCATTCATTGACTCTAATTCATTTTTCACTATGACCTTATACTTTCATTTATAGATGAACACAAAAACTAAAAGCTGGTTCTTTGAAAAGATAAAATTGACCAGCCTTCAGCTAGACTCATCAAGAAAGAAAGAGAGGACTCAAAAACATAAATCAGAACTGAAAGAGAAGCCAGTATTGACACTGTTGAAATACAGAGGATCATAAGAAACTACTATGAACAATTATATGCTAACAAATTGGACGACCTAGAAGAAATGGATACATTTCTAGGAACATACAACCTACAAAGACTGAATCATGATAAAGTAGAATATCTGAACAGATCAGTTACTAAGGAGATTGAATCAGTGGTCAAAAAGCTCCCAGGAAACAAAAGGACAAGAGGACTCCACTGGTGAATTCTATCACACATTCCAAGAAGAAGTAACACCAGTTCTCAAACTTATCCAAAAAATAGCAGAGAAGAGAACTCTTCCAATCCATTTTACAAGGCCAGTAATACCCTGAATACCAAAATCAGACAAGAATGCCACAAGAAAAGAAACTTAGGGGCTATTATTTCTGATTGACATCAATGCAAAAATTGTCAACAAAATTTTAGCAAACGGAATTCAATACTACATGAAAAAGACCATACATGTCCTGCGTCTCTTACATCTCCTGCTTTGGCAGGTGGGTTCTTTACCACTGGTGCCACCTGGAAAGCCCATACCTCAACACAATAAAGGCCATATATGTCAGGCCCACAGCTTAATCATCAGGGAAATACAAATCAAAACCTCAATGAAATGTCACTTCAGACTGTTAGAATGGCTGTTATAAAAAAAAATAACCAGTGTTGGCATCATGTGGAGAAAAGGCAGCCTTCATGCACTGTTGGTGGGAATATAAATGAGTATAGCCATTATACTACATATATAATTTCACCAGGTTTCCCTGGTGGCTCAGCGGTAAAGAATCTGCCTGCAATTCAGGAGACACAGGTTTGATCCCTGGGTTGGGAAGATCCCCTGGAGAAGGAAATGGTAACCCACTCCAATATTCTTGCCTGGGAAATCTCATGGACAGAGGAGTCTGGTGGGCTACAGTCCATAGGGTCATAAGAGTCAGACACAACAAAGCGACTAAATCACCACCACAGCCATTATGGAAAGTAGTATGGAGACTCCTCAAATAAATAAATAAAACTACCATATGATCCAGCAAGTCCACTTCTGGGTATTTATCTGAAGAAAATAAGAACACGAATCTCGGAAGACACATGCACACCCATGTTCATTTTAGTATTATTTATAACACCAAAAGGAGAGAAGCCATCTAAGTTTCCATCAGCTGATGAACAGAAATTGTAGAATATACATTTATACATTTGAACATTATTCAGCCATTAAAAAACGAAATCTTGCAATTTGCAACAACATGAATGGACCTTATGTGCTAAATGAAACAAATCAGATAATGATGATATATCAAGCTCATAGATACAGAGAACAGACTGGGGGTTGCCAGAGGCAGGGGGCTGTGGGCCTGGGATAAACGGGTCAACTGTTTTTTTTGTTTCATATAAATAAATGCTTTAAAAACTTTATTTCATACTGTTTTTCAGAGGGATAGTTTAACTTATTCAATTATTATCTTAATTTATAATTATGATTTATTCAATTACTGTTATTCAATTCACAAAATTGATAATTTATTCAATTTATGATTATTTATTAATATTGGTTAGAGCTATTTGACAACTTGAATTTGAGGATTTTCTTTTATCTCTTACCAAAATATACTAAATAAATCTCGATTTTCAAGTCCACTATTTTTTAATTTGATAGTTTTAGGAAATTTTGCTTTGCTTCATTCCCTAAGAATAAGACTCCATAGTAAATATAGATGAGATATATTAATATATTTTATTATATATTATTAAATGTATTGTGTTTATTGTATGTTTATTAATTAATTTATATTTAATTTAATATAATATATGTATTAAATATAAATATAGATGAGAGGAAATTAAAACATATTTTTATTTGAAGAAGTGTGATCTTTCACCTGCCCATGCATACACCCAACCCTCTCCCCAGAGGCAACAACTTAAACATGTCTGCAGTTCTTATGGTTACCTCCATATCTCTAAATAATGTGCTTACACTACTGGGTTTTGATTTATCAACGTCAGTCACACATGATCTGTTAACTTGCTGCAATAATAAATGAGGATTTAATTAATCTACCTATTTCCTGGATGATCCAGGGCAAGAAGCAGAAACCACTCTAGTTACTTTAACTGTAAGAGTTTAATACAATACATTGTTACTAATCAGGTTTTGGAGGCCTGAAGAGGAAAGGAGGAACTACAGGGAGTGACTCCTAGCAGAAGGGCTGGTAAGAGAAACAGAAGAGGTGGTGGGGTTGGCACTGGTATTCAGGCCTCTGAGGAGCGGGTGCTAGCTGGCTGAGGCTGGCGTCTTTGAGCAGGCAGCCTGTATCTGGCTCTGGGAGTATTAGGAAAATGTAAACTACTGCTCTGCTCCTGGATGGTTGCTTGTGCGGAGTGAATGTCCGAGAGTCGTGTCCAGCTCTTCGTGACCCATGAACTGCACAGTCCATGGAATTCTCCAGGCCAGAATACTGGAGTGGGTACCCCTTTCCCTTCTCCAGGGGATCTCCCCAACCCTGGGATCGAACCCAGGTCTCCTGCATTGCAGGTGGATTCTTTACCAGCTGAGCCACAAGGAAAGTCTTCAAACTACTGATGCTCATGGATGGTTGTTTGTGTGGAGTGAAAAGCTGATGCTGGGCAGACAGACCGGAACGAGAAGCAAACAGGAAGGAGCCCCCCTGTCTCCTGGAGCCTTAGAGTCGCCCTAGAGTCCCTATTT
Organism: Oryx dammah; assembly: GCF_014754425.2. Lineage (NCBI taxonomy): Eukaryota > Metazoa > Chordata > Mammalia > Artiodactyla > Bovidae > Oryx > Oryx dammah. The sequence continues at coordinate 35,705,340 of NW_024070198.1, read as the reverse complement.
AAGACTCTTTTGTTGACCATGATGGCTACTCCATTTCTTCTAAGGGATTCCTGCCCACAGTAGTAGATATAATGGTCATCTGAGTTAAATTCACCCATTCCAGTCCATTTTAGTTCGTTGATTCCTAGAATGTCGACATTCACTCTTGCCATTTCCTGTTTGACCACTTCCAATTTGCCTTGATTCATGGAGCTGACATTCCAGGTTCCTATGCAATATTGCTCTTTACAGCATCAGACCTTGCTTCTATCACTAGTCACATCCACAACTGGGTATTGTTTTTGCTTTGGCTCCATCCCTTCATTATTTCTGGAGTTATTTCTCCACTGATCTCCAGTAGCATATTGGGCACCTACTGACCCAGGGAGTTCCCCTTTCAGTAGTATGTGAACCGTGAACTTCCAGATGTTCAAGCTGGTTTTAGAAAAGGCAGAGGAACCAGAGATCAAATTGCCAACATCTGCTGGATCATGGAAAAAGCAAGAGAGCTCCAGAAAAACATCTACTCCTGCTTTATTGACTATGCCAAAGCCTTTGACTGTGTGGATCACAATAAACTGTGGAAAATTCTGAGAGAGATGGGAATACCAGACCACCTGACCTGCCTCTTGAGAAACCTATATGCAGGTCAGGAAGCAACAGTTAGAACTGGACATGGAACAACAGACTGGTTCCAAATAGGGAAAGGAGTACATCAAGGCTGTATATCGTCACCCTGCTTATCTAACTTATATGCAGAATACATCATGAGAAACACTAGGCTAGAAGAAGCACAAGCTGGAATCAAGATTGCTGGGAGAAATATCAATAACCTCAGATATGCAGATGACACCACCCTTATGGCAGAAAGTGAAGAGGAACTAAAGAGCCTCTTGATGAAAGTGAAAGAGGATAGTGAAAAAGTTGGCTTAAAGCTCAACATTCAGAAAATGAAGATCATGGCATCTGGTCCCATCACTTCATGGCAGATAGATGGGGAAACAGTGGAAACAGTGTCAGACTTCATTTTTCTGGGCTCCAAAATCACTGCAGATGGTGATTGCAGCCATGAAATTAAAAGATGCTTACTCCTTGGAAGGAAAGTTATAACCAACCTAGATAGCATATTGAAAAGCAGAGATATTACTTTGCCAACAAAGGTCCGTCTAGTCAAGGCTATGGTTTTTCCAGTGGTCATGTATGGATGTAAGAGTTGGACTGTGAAGAAAGCTGAGCGCCGAAGAATTGATGCTTTTGAACTGTGGTGTTGGAGAAGACTCTTGAGAGTCCCTTGCACTTCAAGGAGATCCAACCAGTCCATTCTAAAGGAGATCAGTCCTGGGTGTTCATTGGAAGGACTGATCCTGAAACTGAAACTCCAGTACTTTGGCCACCTCATGCGAAGAGTTGACTCATTGGAAAAGACCCTGATGCTGGGAGGAATTGGGGGCAGGAGGAGAAGAGGACGACAGAGGATGAGATGGCTGGATGGCATCACTGACTCGACGGACATGAGTTTGAGTGAACTCCAGGAGTTGGTGATGGACAGGGAGGCCTGGCGTGCTGTGATTCATGGAGTCGCGGAGAGTTGGACACGACTGAGCGACTGAACAGAACTGAACTGAGAGTCCCTGTTGACAGTGCCTCTCTGGGAGGGACTGAAGAGGTGGACGGTGTTTGTCATTTCTCAGTGCTGGCAAAGCAGGGGTGACTTGCAGCCGAGGAACAACAGCTCAGTAGCCTGCTCTCCACTTTGTCTCCACTCCTCCTCTAATATAGTCACTAACACTGTTTTCAGCCCATTTCTTAACTTCCATGGTAAGCTTAGATAGTCATCTTCTAGGTCTTGATCCAGACCTCATATTCCTTATAACTTGACTCCATACCTTTGCAAGCCAAAGTTTGAAGAGATACTGCCTCTGCGTCGCTGCCTCTCTTCCATCTCTGATGTCTGTCTGCTGCAATTTTACATTCATACTGTCAAGACTTATAATATTCAGTCTTTGTTCTATGACGATAATTAAATCACCCCTGTCTTATCTGTACACTGACTCTAAAAACATTGAAAATCAATAAGCCAAATTTATATTATTATGACTAGATAAATATTTCTTCCCTTCAGAGCCAGCTAGCATGCTATTTCCTTCTCTGCACTTCCACTCTTCACATACTCATTCCCTTCAAAGGAGAATATTCAAATGAACTCTTACTTCTCACAATACACGAATTACTCCAGGTCAGCGTCACTTTACCTGGCTCCACATTCAGATTATGCCTTTTGTGTGCCATTTCTGTTTTCCAGGATTCTCTGGCTGACTTTATTTCCTCTTGTTGGAAGTGTGAACATGTGCCTTCTTCAATATATCCCTAGAACAGTGCTGTGTCTCAATCAATATTTCTCCTGCCTGGAATCCGTTCTGTTTTTCTTCTTAAAGCACTATACATTCCGTTCCAATTTGAACCAATGATTTCATATTGGATAACAGCTTTCTAATACAACCATCTATTCCTAGAAAGTCCAGCTGCCTTAGTTTTTGCATTCCATGCCCCACGCCCCACACCCACCACTGCAACACTCTAAGTTCTCAGCTATGTTATTCAGTAAAGGAAAGAGAGTTTGGGTTTAAAAGTGAAGATTGTAAATATTGCATGTTTTCTATGTTTGTAACTTCCTAGGGGTATTGGTCATCAAGCCCTTTTCCCATAGGACAACAGAAAGTGCATAAAAGTAAAAGAAATTAGATGTGGTTAAGAAATTATATGTGATTTAACTGGAAACCACGCCAGTATTCTTGCCTGGAGAATTTCATGGACAGAGGAGCCTGGTGGGCTATAGTCCATGGGGTCGCAAAGAGTCAGATATGACAGCGACTAACACACAATAACTTATCAACATCGTAAGCTATTAAAACTATTTAGAAAAAAATGGAAAGATTAATAGCTATTTAAAAATATACATTTGGTATAAAATTAATAATTGAAATTGGGCCAGTAATTTAAATAGCCTAAATAACAAAGGATATAGTTCTAAAATTATAGAATTAAAGGTATTATCTAGCCATTTAAATGTTTACAGAGAATTTGTAATGAAACTTTTAAAGAAAGTGAGAATGATATAATGTTGGTGGGAAAAGACAGATAAGCGAACTACTTGGAATATAGTTTCATTTAAAATGTATGAGGGAAAAGATAAAATTCAAAGGAACTCCACCAAAATATTAACAATAGTGTTCACATGGTTTTTGTTTTTTCCCAACATATTATTCATTTATGATCTCAAATTTTCAATAATGAATACAAATTACCTTTGTAATAAGAAAAAAGTCACAAAAGTCAAAAGAAGAGTACTTTTCCACCAAATTATGTCCACATTGGTTTCTCTGTCTTATATTAATAATAATTAAAACAGCAAAAATAGATTAAGTCCTATGTGCCATGTGTGATGAAAGGAAGACTTAGAAAAGGTGATCACCTTGTTCAATGTTTCATGAGCAAAAATGAACCATAATGCAGGTCAATCTATCACTAAACAGAACTGGGAGGTATGTCGCCAATGAGCTTTTTCTAGGTTACACTGTGGTAACAAATGATTTCCAAATCTCATTGGCTTATAAAAATTAAGTTCATTTCTTGTTCACGTTATATTCTGGCTGCAATGGTTTTAGGTTGGATGTGGCTCTGAGCTATCACTCTCCTTTTTTACAGCATCCAAGCTTAAGGAACAGACCCTCTTCAGCACTCTTGGGGTGAGGAAATGGATGTAACAGCCAAACCAGGCAGATTTCAAGCAGGCCTTCAGACTTGGCACTGCTGTTCGGTGTCCTGTGGACAAAGGTGGCTCTGTGGAACCCTTCGGGGCGGTGGAGGAGTAAATAAGGGGGAACTAAAATCTACTGCGGAAGGGTATGCACATTTAAATTGCCATATGCACCAACTTTTGCCATTTTAGTTTGCATTTCTTTAACTACCTATACACTTGAATATCTTCTTGTGTATTTCTGGCATTTGCAGATTGTCTAATGGGTGAGATTTTCATGTTTTATGCACATTTTTCTAAAAGGTTATTTTTCCTTATTTATATTTAAAAACTCTTTGAACAGTTAAAAATATTTACACCCTTTCTCAGATATTTAGCAAAGACATTCTAGTTGTTATATATTTTTGTTTAATAGATTTTACTTTTTGTCAAATAGAAGTTTGCATTTTATTCAACAACATAATCAATCTTTTCCTTTATGGCTTTGGAGTTTCTTCTTGTTTAGAAAAACCATCCTCACTCTAAGATCATTAATGATTTCACTGTTTTCATAATTTTTTTGTTTCACTCTTTTACTTTTAAATGTTCATTTATCTGGGATTTACTTTGCTATAAAGTATAGAGTTTCAGTTCTCTTAGCATAAATTTATACAAATGTAATCATTTAAATGTCTTTCACATCATGGTTATTTCCCTTTGTTTATTTAAAACTGCCATGCTTCCTATGCCATGGCTTCCTATTTTTTTCTCACTTTTATGAAGCAACCACCACATAAATTTATCAATTATATTTTTTTCTTCCTGTTTTTCTAATGCATTAACCTCTATTTTTATTAAATTTTTATTTCAAAGTTAATTGTTCTTTTATAGTTTCTTCTATTCTCAAGTCACATTTTGCTATATTTTTCAATTGAAATGTTTTCTTTCCTCTTTGACCTAAAAGTTATTTTAAGGAGCACCTGAAATATAGCACATTGTATGAAACTAGCTTTATGGTTAAGAAATCATAAATTGGCATGCGCGCTCAGTTGCTAAGTCATGTCTGACTCTTTGCAACCCCATGGACTGTAGTCCACCAGGCTCTTCTGTCCACGGGATTTCTGAGGTAAGAATACTGGAGTGGGTTGCCATTTCTCCTCTAGGGGATCTTCCCCACCCAAGGGATGGAACTCCCGTCTCCTTTGTCTCCTGCATTATAGGCAGATTCTTTACCTGCTGAGCCGCCTCAGTTCAGTCAGTTCCGTCGCTCATTAGGACCCGACTCTTTGTGAACCCATGGACGGCACTACAACGGCTTCCCTGTCCATCACCAACTCCTGGAGCTTGCTCAAACTCATGTCCATGGAGTTGGTGATGCCATCCAACCATCTCATCCTGTCAGCCTCTTCTCCTCCTGCCTTCAATCTTCCCTAGCATCAGGGTCTTTTGCAATGAGTCAGGTCTGCGCATGAGGTGGCCAAAGTATTGGAATTTCAGCTTCAGCATCAGTCCTTCCAATGAATATTCAGAACTGATTTCGTTTAGGATTGGCTGGTTTGATCTCCTTGCATTCCAAGGGACTCTCATGAGTCTTTTCCACCACCATAGTTCAGCTTTCTTTATGGTCCAAATCTCACATCCATACATGACTACTGGAAAAACCATAACTTTGACTAGATGGACCTTTGTCAGGAAAGCAATCTATATGCTTTTTAATATGCTGTCTAGGTTGGTCATAGCTTTCATTCCAAGGAGCAAGCGTCTTTTAATTTCATGGCTGCAGTCACCATCTGCAGTGATTTTGGAGCCCAAGAAAATAACGTCTGTCACTGTTTTCATTGTTTCCGCATCTATTTGCCATGAAGAGATGAGACCAGATTCCCTAATTTTCAATTTCTAAATAAGTCTTTTGTTTATGGTATCGTGTACAGCTTTTTTCAATGACATAAAAAAGCTGGAAAATAGGCTCGTTAATTTATTCAAGAAGTATTTATCTGAGTGCCTATTATGTGCCAGGGGTGGTTCTCAGCACTAAGGACTCAGCAGTGGAAAAAGTAGTTCAGGCACCCATGGAGTATGTAATCTAGTTGCGGGGGGGGGGGGGGGGGGTAGAAGACAGGCAATGAATAAGAATAAATAAAATATGGTGTACGTTTAAGTGTGGCAAGTGCTGGGACAAACACAAAACATGACAGGGGTGAAGGCGCACGTGTGTTTATGTCAGGAGGGGTTGCAATGCGAATAGGGTGGCCAGGGAAGGCCTAGCTAAGGAAAGTGGCACTTGAATCCATACCTAGAGGGGGAGGAGCAGATTTTGTGGATTTCCTGGGAGGCATTCCAGGCAGAGGGAAGCAGTACAAGCACACCTGGTGTGATGAAGAATTACGAGGGGGCTGCCCCGAACGGAACTGAAGCACCAGGGTAGGGGTGTGGGGAGAGGCAGATCCACGACACCTTAGTCTGCAAGTTCAAAACCTAAAAGTCTTTGAGGAAAAAAGTGGGGTTTTTATTTTTTCCTTTGTGTTTTAGTTTTCAGCAAACTCATTTGGCAGGGAAAAAAAGGGTCTAAAGCCATATATATATATATATATATTCTTTAGTCCACTTAATGTGAATACATAGGTTTTACTATAGAAATACATGCAGGTAACTGGGTTAAGTGTGGTACTGTAAATGTATGGAGGGACTCTTCTTTTTATTTCTATTTTCTTTTTGAAACAGGAAACAAGCCTATCAGCCAAGAGTATTAGTGGACAGGAAGGCACTGGAGGTTTGAGTAGAGGGGAGAAGAAAGGAGAAGAATGAAGTAACCCAGGAGCCTGGGAAAATGAAACAACCAGAGAAGCCGAATATGATGGCTTGGCAGATTCATGCTCCACTTTAGTTTAATAACCATGATTTCACAGTGAGACAGTCAGCATGGTATGTGTTTTTCTCCAGGCACATTCAGCTGTACAAGTGCAGTCACTACATTGCAAAGTGTCAGATTTAATCAGGGTCATGGTTGAACCAAGTGAATCAAGAGCAGCAGAGAAGTCCAGTGTGCACACCAAGGAATGAGCATGACTGATAGCATTTAAACTGGGTAAGGAGGGGACTGAGGAGAGAGTTAGCTGCCAGATAAAAAGCTTTTTTTAAAATAGTTATATAAAATTTATGTTATATATATTTCTATTATACATACACATCTTAGCTGCCATAATTTAAAAACTGAGTCCATATCACATTTGTTTTGTAAACTATATCACATCTATTCAATTTTTAATAGAGTTTATTTGTATTCAGTCTTCTGGTACTTGCCATTTTATACATTGTGCTTAATTCAGTGAGCTTCTAAACAGAAGTCACTCCCTATTGAAAAGCAAATATTTGAAAAACACATATTTCTGATGGATAGGGAACTTGCCAATCACAACTGGGTCTCCAGAGCTTAACACAGTACTTGGCACATAGTAGGCAATTGTATTTGTTGATTTAAAAGAAAAATGTATTCGGATCCTTGTTCAGAGAGGATTTTGAGGGATGGGCTGGGAGTAAAGATAGCAAGAAGGCCTCTGAACTCTAGATGGAGGAGATACCACTGAGAAGAGATGTGACAATACAAGAAAATGGACCAGGGCATACTTGACTCACTTCTTAATTCTGCTCTGGAACTCATTAATCTGCTTTCAGCATTCAACTGGAACTGTCCTGGGGTAGGAAAATCATGGAAAATAGAGCACAGTTCCTGGCATATACTAAAACTAACAAGGGTTCCATCCCTTTATTTTTTATCCCATAAGGAGAGCTGGAGAGCAGGGACTAAAACACACTGAAATCCTTTGATTCTATTTTGGCTAAAATGCATCAACTAACTTTTATTGTGCTTACACATAAAATGTTGAAGCAGGGTGTTAAGAACAAAAGAAACCAATAACTACTACATAGGTAATGTTAATACATAAGGAGTCTACAATATAAAGTTCAGAAGTCAATTAATATTGAGCTAATGTGTAAGATCATGACACAAAGGGAAAAAATCAATGTGGAGTTTCCAATCAGCATTAATCATTCACTCATTCAAACATTTATTGAGCATCTACTGTGAATCAGGTACTGAAAATGGAAATATGTATGCTACATACTCATCTTAGAAGTGAAGAAACTGAGACTTCAATGGATAAATTATTTGTCCAAGGCCATAAAACTACTAAATGATAAAGCTGGAGGCCTAGTACAAGACTGTCCAGTGACTTTTATTTTATTGGAAATAGATGCTTTTCATATGTTCATCAGATTCATTATTATGAAACTGGTGCATTTTCCTTTAGATAATTTTATGAAGAATAAAATATAAACAGAGCCAAGATTTCAAAGTCCATGTCAATTACATTTAAGATGTCAATATACTCTGTTTCAAAGAAAATTATAAATTATGAGTCTTACCTGGTGATTTGCCAAAGAATAAAAGTGCAGCAATCCAAATTCCAAACATCTGAGTTGATTTTTTAAAAATCATATAAAATCTTGAAAATTTTTGCTTGCAAAGTCACTGCACTATAAAAATATCAAGCAGTTTTCCAATGGTATCAATTAGTATTTAAGTTCTAGGTCCAGAAGAGCATGGGACTCACACTACCTTTAATTCTTCTGTCTTGCAAAGTAAATGTGTCATAGTCTGGACTTCTAACTTCACTTTAAGAGATATAATTAGCAGGGTGTGCCTTGTGTTATGTGATGGGTAATTAAAACTTCTGAGGTGTTGCTGTTTCATCATTAGCAATATTTTGGTTAGGCATAAACTGAGTCACTCTTGAAAGTTATTTTAGTACTTTGGGATGGTCTTATAGCTAAGAAACATTAAAACAAGCAAAAATTTCCCAAACTAGGATTATACATTATGTGTATTTTTCCCTAACACATTTCTTTATTTCAATTTTTGTTTAAATTTTTATTAATTTTAAAATTTTAATTGTTAATTTACAATATTGTGTCAGTTTCTGCTGTACAGCAAGGTGAATTGGTTATACAAACGCTTACATTCACTCTTCTTTAGATTCTTTTCCCATCTAGGTCATTACAGTGTATAGAGAAGTGGTCCCTATGTGATACAGTAGTTTCTCATTAGCTATATATTTTATATGCAGTAGTGTGTTTATCGGAGAAGGCAATGGCACCCCACTCCAGCACTCTTGCCTGGAAAATCCCATGGACGGAGGAGCCTGGTGGGTTGCAGTCCATGGGGTCGCTAAGAGTCGGAGACGACTGAGCGACTTCACTTCGACTTTTCACTTTCATGCGTTGGAGAAGGAAATGGCAACCCACTCCAGTGTTCCTGCCTGGAGAATCCCAGGGACGGGGGAGCCTGGTGGGCTGCTGTCTATGGGGTTGCGCAGAGTCGGACACGACTGAAGCGACTTAGTAGTAGTAGTAGTAGTAGTGCGTTTATGTTAGTCTCAATCTTTCAATTTATCCCTCACCCCTTATTTTCCTCCTTGACAACCATAAATTTGTTTTCTACATCTATGACTCTATTTTTGCTTAATAAATAAGTTAATTTGTTCCAATTTTTTTAGATTCCACCATAACCTCAGATATGCAGATGACACCACCCTTATGGCAGAAAGTGAAGAGGAACTAAAGAGCCTCTTGATGAAAGTGAAAGAGAAGAGTGTGAAAAAGTTGGCTTAAAGCTCAACATTCAGAAAATGAAGATCATGGCATCTGGTCCCATCACTTCATGGCAGATAGATGGGGAAACAGTGGAAACAGTGGCTGACTTCATTTTTCTGGGCTCCAAAATCACTGCAGATGGTGATTGCCATGAAATTAAAAGATGCTTACTCCTTGGAAGGAAAGTTATGACCAACCTAGACAGCATATTAAAAAGCAGAGACATTACTTTGTCAACAAAGGTCCGTCTAGTCAAGGCTATGGTTCTTCCAGCAGTCATGTATGGATGTGAGAGTTGGATTATAAAGAAAGCTGAGTGCCAAAGAATTGATGCTTTTGAACTGTGGTGTTGGAGGAGACTCTTGAGAGCCCCTTGGACTGCAAGGAGATCCAACCAGTCCATCATAAAGGAGATCAGTCCTGGGTGTTCATTGGAAGGACTGATGCTGAAGCTGAAACTCCAATACTTTGGCCACCTGATGCAAAGAGCTGACTCATTTGAAAAGACCCTGTTGCTAGGAAAGATTGGGGGCAGGATAAGAAGGTGACGACAGAGGATAGCATCACAGACTCAATGGACATGGGTTTGGGTAGACTCCAGGAGTTGGTGATGTACAGGGAGGCCTGGCATGCTGCGGTTCATGGGGTCACAAAGAATCGGACACAACTGAGCGACTGAACTGATAAGCAATTTCACATAATTTTTGTCTTTCTTTGTGTGACTTACTCAGAATGACAATCTCTAGGTTCATTCATGTTGCTGTAAATGACATTATTTCATTCTTTTTTATGCCAGAGAAAAACATAATTTGAAAAGATACATGCACTCCAGTGTTCACTGCAGCACTGTTTACAAAAGCCATGGAAGCAACTTAAATGTCCACAGATGGATGAATAAATAAAGAAAGGGAACAATGGAATATTACCGACCACATTTCTGAGTGCAAACATCCACTTAATACAAATAGGCCCTACTAGAATATGCTATGAATTAAACAATGAACATGGCTTATTTGGCTGTCTTACCTGTGTGGCAATATAGCATAGGATTCACCTGGTGATTGGAGCCTGATCACCTGGGTTCAAATTCTGGCCATGCCACTTATTAGCAATGACCTTGGGCTAGTAAGCTCACTGTGCTTTCCTCTGCCTGTAAAAAAACAGGGACAATCCTGGTTCCTAATATGGTTATTTAGATGACTGAATTACTTACTATTTGAATAGTACCTAATATATAGTAAGTACTATATTGTGTAAATTTTACTAGTGTCATTTTCAAGTATGTTACTAGTTATAAGAGCAAGTTTATGTTCATATATAGCTAAGTATACCCTTGTACACTTAGTATACATCATTGTACACAGGATTCATACACTTGAATGTAATACAAATTTGTCTTTTTGGCTACTTCATTAAGTGATGAGCAGTTCAACTCACAGATATCCCTTATCAGTTTCTCAATTTTTAAATGTTCATGGAAGATGGCTGAAAGTATTTCTTAGTGTTTCTTAATGTTTTACTCTCACCCTAATAGCATTAAAATTTTTAATGATTTATGAAGCATTCAGCCTTTTTATAAAAAACTTGTAACACTGTGCAAGAATCAGACAAAGGAGAGGTTTTGAATAAGATGAGTTACAAGTCTTGGGTGCTTTTTTGGTTGCAATATTTCCCGGAACTCACAGTAGCAGTCCACCCTGGCACGCAGACATGTAGTGATTACAGCCTAAACCATGCAGCAGCACCAAGCTCAGTGCCTGGCACGCTGAGTCCAGTAACTACACCACAAAAAAGGTGTGCTCTGCAAGTTTCACCAATTATAACTGGACATTTTTCCCAGGTGGCATTTCAAGATTCGATGTTTTCAGTCACACATGTGGGATCAGCATGAATAACATAATCAATACCTCTCAGATGACTGCATCTTATTCATGTCTACATGAACATGTGATTAATATTGTTGTTCAGACACTAAGTTGTGTCCAACTCTTTGTGACCCTGTGGACTGCAGCACATCAGGCTTCCCTGTCCTTCACTATCTCTACCAGAGTTTGCTCACACTCATGTCCACTGAGTCAGTGATGCCATCCAACCATCTCATCCTCGATCAGCTCCTTCTCTTCCTGCACTCAATCTTTCCCAGCATCAGGGGCTTTTCCAGTGTGTCAGCTCTTCATATCAGGTGGCCAAGAAAGTATGCGAGCTTCAGCTTTAGCATCAGTCCTTCCAATGAACATTCAGGGTTGATTTCCTTTAGGATTGACTAGTTTGAGTCAATCTTGAGAGTCTCCTTGCTGTCCAAGGGACTCTCAAGAGTCTTCTCCAGCACCACAGTGCTGAAGGTAGTTAATAAACATGTTTAAATGAAAAAAAAATTCTCTCTTTGATGTTTTCACAGAACTTTTCAATGAAACTGCTATAGCACTTAGCATATCACAGACTAATTAGGCAATTACCTATTTGTCTCCTTCCCCAGACTAAATCATTCTGGGAGAAGGGCTGGTTTTTGTTCATCTTTGGATCCAGCATCTAGCAATAATTCTGTCATAGGAGACATATGGTCAATCTTTGTTGAGAAAAAAATGTAGTCTTAGATTTCACTGATCTCATATCATTCAAGGAAATTCTTCCTCTAGAGAGATTATCATGCTGAGAGTTAAAGACTCATTATACTTTAACAATTATGTTTAACGAGGTTCAGATATTGGTGAATCCTAGTTGCTCACTGGAATTGTGGCAGTTCTGCCTGAAAAAATGTCACGTAGAGGAGTTAACAATAGCTTTTAAAAGATCATCACAAAATCAGATCTGTGCTTATATATGAAAGCACACCAAAAACGAGGAAAAACAGCGAATCAGTTGAATTCTTGATTCAAGAGTAGAAAATAATTCAATTAATTCTGTCCCTGGCATGATAAATTATTTTTAAAATTTAGTAAGGCAGAGGACCTTTCAATGTGTCATGATGAATATTTCAATATTAATGTCAGAACCCTGAATAACATGGCTATAATTTCTTAAATAACTTTTTAGACTATTTCTTAATGCACAGCTCTTTGAATTATCCAAGATTTCAGGGAGGCTGGTATCATGGCTATTTTGGGGAAGCAAAGAAAGAGTGAAATACAAAGACATATGCCTGAGTAATCCTGGCATTCATTCATTCATTCACCAAATATCTGAGTGGCTGCTATGTGCCAGGTACTCTTCTGGTTTCTAGTGACACACCAACGAACAAAGCCCCTGCCCTCTTGAATATTATAGTGAGGAAAGTGAAAGTGCAAGCCACTCAGTAGTCCAACTCTTTGCAACTGCATGGACTGTAGCCTGCCAGGCTCCTCTGTCCATGGAATTCTCCAGGCAAGAATACTAGAGTGGGTTGCCATGCCCTCCTACGGGGGATCTTCCTAACCCAGGAATCGAACCCAAGTTTCCCATACTGCAGGAGGATTCTTTACCAACTGAGCTACCAGGGGCAGCCAATAAACACAGTAAACCAGTAGATTCTAAAGTATGTGAAAAGGTGGCTTAAACTATGGAGAAATAAATAAAGCAGAGTAACAGAGACTGGGGCCTTTGGGAACTGATTGGCAGAGCAGATTGCTATTAATTTTGGTGGCTTCATTGAAAAGGTGGGCAAAAGAGAGAGTGATAAGTAACACTTCCGGAAAAAGGAGAGGTAAGCCCAGGTCTAAAGGCAGGAATCTGCTCCATATTTGTAAGGAAAAGCAGAAAGGCCAGTGTGTCAGGGGCAGAAGGAAAAGGAGGCGATAATAGAGGACAAGGTCAGAGAGGTGCCTGGAGGCCAGAGTGGGTAAGGCGTTGCTGGCCATGGTAACAACTTCATCTTTTCCTCTCAAAGAAAAGAAAGCCAGTTGTGGCCTCTAAATAGAGAAGGAATCTGATTTGACTTTGGGTATAACAGGGTCTTTCTAGCTGCTCTGTTGGCAACAGACTGTAGGAGAGGGAAGGAAGATGAGCAGTTGGGAAGCTACTGCAGTGATCCAGGTGAAGATGATGGTGGTTTGGACAGGAAGGGACCAGTGGAAGTGGTGAGAAGTGGATGGGCTAGGATGTAGTCTGAAGATAGAGTCAACAAGATTTCCTTTGTTGTTGTCTCTGTTCTTTGATTTAGTGCTTAAGGGATGTAATGATCGAGGTGCATAACCAGTGCATCTTGCAGAGGTAGAAAAACTTACTTCTTTTTCTGATTTATTCTTCAATAATGTACTTTTCTCTCATAATTATTGCCAGGATATTTCTTACAATGCTTGATGGGACAAAAATATTTTAACAAATTGTTTACTTTGAATGGTTTAAGGGATGTATTTTTTTCCTGCAAATTTTGGAAAATACGTTTCTAAAACAGATTATGTTTCTAAAGCTTTTTCTTTTTGTTAGTAAGGCTTTATTTGTATGCACATTTTGTAGTAATACACCACTTGTATGCAGACATAAAACAAGAACCTCCTGTGGAAGTATAACTTCTATTGAGGAAATATTGTTGTAAACTATTACTTTGTGAACTATAGACTATAATTAGATAGTCATCACACAGTTGTTAAATTATATACAATAAAAATGCACATAACATCAACACAATTCATTATAATTACAAGTTACTCTAGAAGGCTACTTGAAGTTTCCAAGGAGCACACTTTTCATAATAGTAATTTGCCATGCTAGAATGTGCCATATTAAAATTACACTTTGGAAAGTTAAATTCTTTCACATTCAGCAAAGTCAGAATAATATAATAAAGAAAAATGTCACCATCGAAGAAGCAATTGTAAAGAAAGGAGAGGTTGGGAGGATTTATACCTGCATTAAGAATTGGCAAATCATGTGTGGGATTTCAATATAGTTTGAAAAGGCTTCACTTCTAGAAGCAGGTTCTCCTGGAAGAAATGGTGATGTGGAGCCTGGACTTTAGAATTGGATCTGGGTTCAAGCCAGGCAGGACTTCTTTAGCAGCACTATCTTTGACAATTTAGTTAATTTTTCTGAGCCTCAGATTCCCTCTGTATGTTAAGTTGTAAGTATATGTCTCAATATCTTGCCTGTACTAATTTTATTTTGAATATTACTGTTTGCCTTTTATCCTTAATCCAACTATTCATTTTTCTTTTTCCTTTAGCTATATTCAGTATAAATGAAAAGTAAAATTGTATATATTTAAAGTATACAGTGTGATGATTTGACATACCTATAAATCATGAAATGATCACCATGACTGAGTGATATGGAGTTATATACCATAGAGTATTACTGTCAAGATAAAATGACATTATGCTCATATAGGGCTTAGCTTAGCACAAGGCAAACAGTAAACATTCTATAATTAGGAGCTATAATAATTATTTTTGGGTCCAATCCAGGCTCCTGTTAATGTGTGGAGATATTCAGTGAATGTCACTGAGAAAGGCTAGGTACTTGTTCAAACAAACCTAGGACAAAGGCAGGCCATCAATGGGTAGGTGTTTTGAGAAAGTGAAATAACAATAGAGCAGTCTGGATGTAAATGGCTTAGGCAATTATGAGGGAATGTGGACCCACAGGAAGAGTCACAGAAGGCTGGCTCAGGAGGAAATATGATGAGGTAGGTAGATATAGGTGAGCAAAGGGTGAGTTGATGGGCAAGGATTTCAGGAAGAAGAACAAGAAAAGTAGGTCCAAGGACAAGAAGGTGACTTATAGGTAAGAAATGAGAGGGTGATGATTTGTTTCTTTGTGGATTAAACTTCTGTCCCACACACTTCTTGTTCTATGACCAACAGTATTTCTACCCTTCACTAGTATTTCTGTCACATCCTTCCACCCATCAAAAGGACAACAAGAGCATAAGTAGAGAAAATCCAGCCAAACATATTTTAAAATAATTCAAATGCTTGTCCATAAAAGGATTTCAAGGCTCTTCTCTAGTATCGGTGCTTTCAAGGCCCTGGAACAAGCCTTGGCAATGTTTTACTTGCTAAGATACTTTGACTGCAATTGTTTAAGACTTTTAAGCCTCTTTCCACTCTGGCTTTCCTTCCATCATACTCCCCCTTTTTTAGGGTGGTGCTATAGTGGCAGTGAGTATTTCTGGGGTCCAGCTAAGGGAGATCTTGGGAAACACTTTGTAAGAAAGAAAGGCTTCCCTGGTGGCGTAGGTGGTAAAGAATATGCCTGCAATACAGGAGACCCAGGTTCAATCTCTGCATTTGGAAGATACTCTGGAGAAAGAAATGGCAACCCACTCCCGTATTCTTGTTTGGGCAATCCCATCGACAGAGGAGCCTGGTTGGCTTCAGTCTATGGGGTCACAAAGAGTTGGACACGACTGAGCGATTAACACTTTCTCTTTGTAAGAGTCTGACTCCATTTTTTGATGTTTGACTGCTGACAACTTTTAAGAGTCACCATTACTTTTGTTCTTGCTGCCCCACAACTAGGCAAGTTAAGAAAGCCTGAATGGGCTAAGCCTCTTCCTGCATGAATAGGAAGTCCAAACCATGGAAGCCCCTGCCATGTGGGAATGGAAACCCTTGTCCCAGCCTCACCTCCTCACCACCAAAAAGTCCCAAGTCATTACCCTTTCTCTCCCCTCTCCAGCCATTTTTGGAGCAGTATGGGAGCCTACCCTGCTCTTCCCAGAAAGACTCATGATGTGAGTAATAAACCTTTACTAATCAGGTTCTGTATTAGATGTTACATTTACATTAGCCCCTTTTATTCTCACAATTACCCTGATACGTTTCACATTTTATTCAGATAAGGAAGTTGAAGTTACATATGTTAAAGAAATAAACCCCAAGATAATTATGAAAGCTGATGTGCACCCAGTACAAACCCTAAACACTACAATGTCTCTCAATAGCCTTTCAGATCATCTTTCGGCTGCACTTACTGTCCCTGGCACTAACACACATCTTTATCTTCAAGGTTCCTGAAATCATGTTTTCCCACCTACTTCTACAGCTTCTCTTGTTCCATGGCTGACGGCTTTTTCACTTTTCTTATTTTCAAACATAATTATTCCCCAAGAGTCATCTCTTCTCCATATTTTGTAGATGTGTAGATATTTCCACGTGTGGCAAAAGAGCCCCCTCCTATGACTCACCTTTTGTCTAAGAATTTTCCCTCTTCTTTCCAAAGCTTCTCAACCAACAATACCAATTGTCTACTGGGCCTTTCTAGCTGGGTGTCTTATTTGAATCATAAAGTTACCATATTCAAGTTCTGAGAAACTCTTTTCTGTCTAAAAAGCTTCTCCTCACAGCCTTCCCCTTCCTGTTGTAGGAACTTTTACTCGCTGAGTCATTGGCAGGAAACGTGCACATGGTCTTTGATCCCCGCCAAGGTCCCTGGCTTCCAGAGAGTCCTGTTGACTCTGTTGATGCTTCCCCTTTGGTGTCTCCCTCATTCGCTTCCTACTATGAAACACACTGCAGAATCCCTGCTCGGGGTTTTATCTCTTGCCTGAAATGCTGCTGCTGTCCCAGGCTTCTGTCTCTTCAATCACATATTCTAGACATTATTTACAGATCATCCATCTTGAATTACATCTCTAATCCTATTCTCCTCTAAAGTTTTTAATGAATGAAACAAACTATTTGACTTGCATAAAGGACCTCCTGTCCTCTCCTCAGTCTAGCTTCCGCACCTGCAAGTCCACACACCCCTTCACACCCACTTCATTTGCTGAGGTTTTGCTCATGCTGCTTCTTCAACCTTGCCAGTTCTTCCTCACCCTTCTCGATGTGCAAAATCATTCTCATAATTTGAGAACCAGTTCAAATATGACAATACCTTTCATGAATATTTTTTCTGATTCCTCTTAGTCATATATGATCTCTGCAATTTATAGATATCCACTGCATCTTGTATTATTTTTATCCTACTTATTACATTTTTTATCATTTCATTTTTAATACTGGACAATTTCCAAAGAATTTTCTTGTTATTTTCCCCTTTTTATCTTTTACCCCCTTCACCCGTTTCTCCCACCTCCTGCCCACCTCCTCTGGCAACTACCAATCTGTTCCTTGTATCCGTGAGTTTGGTTTGTTTTAGTTTGTCTTGTTTTAGATTCCACATAAAAAAGAAATCGTATGGTATTCATCTTTCTCTGTCTGACTTATTTCACTCAGCATGATGCCTTTGAGGTCCATCTATGTTGTTGCAAATGGCAAGGTTTCTTTATATAACAATTTCTTTATCCATTCATCCATCAAGGGACACAGGTTGTTTCTGTATCTTTGCTATTGTAAATAATGCATATAATTACCTTTTATCCTTCCCATAAGTGTAAAAAAATTCATGTTACTTTTTTCATCTCCATTAATAAACTGTAAACTTGAAAGCCAAGACTATGGAATTGTATACTTGTTGTGATACCTGATTAGTACAGGTTTGTTTTTTTTTTTTCCCTAGCACACATATCTGATCATTCCATTCCCCTGCTTTGTCTATGAGACAAAGTTCAAACTTATCAGCATGTAATGCATGGCCTTCCTGAAACTTCTCCCTTGTGCTTCTCCCACTGTTCCTCACTCTCTTAGAACCCTGCAAACACACTATCTATGTCTATGCCTCTGTGCCTTCATCTTTGCTATTTCTACACCATTTTCTCCCACACCTCTGCTGAGTAAACCCTTAATCCTTCATCCAGATTCAGCTCGAGTATTATCTACTATGTGAAATCACCCCTAACCCCAAAATTGGAAATTATCACTCATTCTAGGATGCTCCACACTTATCCAGAGATATCTCCAACTCTGATGCTATTATTACATTATAGTCAGTCGCACACTGGACTGTGCCAACTGATTGCCATCTTGAGGTTAAGGAAATCAATGTCTCATTGCCATTTTTGTGTTTCCTGGTATCAGGTAAGGGGCCTGTCACTTGGTGGACATCCAGTACTTCTTAACAGACCTTTTATAAATAAATGAGCAAATGAAAAACTGAACAAAGAAGGAAACTATCTAAATAAATATTGAATGAACTCAGATTGATTTGGTTTAAATATATCAAAAAGTAAAATTCTTGTCTATGGTCCATATTCTTGTAATTTTCAACAACTTATAGAGAAGGAACCAATCCTACAAGTTTGTTTATTCCATTCTTCACATATTCTAGTATAGGTAGGCACTTTAAAAAATCAACTTCAGGTCCGGTTACTAGTCTCTGTAATCCAAGGATCACTATTATGTATTGTTCTCACTGAGATAATAAAAGTAATATATGTATCCTAATATAATAAATTTGTGTGTTCCTACAACAAATAATACCATGAATTCAACTTTGTTACTGATGAACATTTATTTCTAATCAGGGTAAGTATTGGATTATCCATTAACTAGTTCAATTTTATTAATTTGTGCTTCCATATTTCCAAAATCTCTAGTTGCTACCTTAATGAATTTAAATTTTCTGAGAAAAAGATGACTTGGGGTAATTTGAAGACAATTGGGTTTTCTTTTATTGCAAGAAAGCCAGTATTTGGGCTGCTATAGACAGAATGACATAGTACTATTTGAGGTTTATTGAATACATATCCTTAAGCTCCTTAATTAATAAATCACAAAACATATTTTAATCAAAGAACTTATTTCCCTCTGGCAGATTTTATATTTAAATTTTATGTGACAATACATGATACAGAAAACACCAAATTTGACAACTAAAGAAAGTTGCATGAGAAAGCACTCTGGACACAGAGATAACATAAATAAAGGGTTCTGGTCTCTGCTTGTCATACCACCAATACTAGCTAACCAGGGAAAATACATTCTGAGTGTGACCCCCTGGTCTATAAAATGAGGAAGTTGAACTCTGCCATACAATGCCCTTTGTGGTTCTAAAACAGTCTAT
Source organism: Oryx dammah (assembly GCF_014754425.2). Taxonomy (NCBI): domain Eukaryota; kingdom Metazoa; phylum Chordata; class Mammalia; order Artiodactyla; family Bovidae; genus Oryx; species Oryx dammah. The sequence continues at coordinate 35,686,115 of NW_024070198.1, read as the reverse complement.
ACTTTGAATTTTAAGGGTCATATTCATAGATATTTGAGTAAGCTTTTCTCCTGAGGGGAAAGAGGAACTCTCTCACAATAATTCTGGTGCTATAACCATAAAACCATCTAAAGTATCATTATTTCTTACCATCTATACTGACTCAGTGTTTACCATAGCCAGGTGGTGACTCTTGGAACCACCCAGAAAGGAGCTCTTCTCCTGGGGCAGGATATCATGAAGTACCTGGGTCCAGCCCCGGTTGGATCCAGGGTATCTGAAGCGTGGACGGCGAGGCGAGAGAAATATATAGATATAGAGAGAGATAAGGAAGGAATTAGTAGTGAAAAAAAATAGAGGAGAGAAAGAGGTTGATATTCCTTTGTTTACACAGAAAGTCAATAAAGCCCCAAGACAAGGGACTGGTCTCCCGAGGGAGTGAAGACGCAGAGCGCCTTCCCGTTCAGGTCTTAGAAGTCCAGGCAGATAAGTGAACACAGCGGGCCCCTGTGCTCCAAGGGACCGGCCTGAAAAAGACAGTAAGAGAGAAAGAAAGAAAGAATTGACACGGGGGAACCAGGCTTTTGTGGAACTGGTCCTGATCCGTCTCTTTATTTTTCAGGGAAGCTTTTATACTTTAAGTTGTACATAGAGATAAATGTGAGAAGCAGAGTCACGCAGGGTCAGCTGCTCTGACCCTTATCTAAAGACAGAGTGTTCTCTGCATACCTTTGTTCTTACTAGGGTCTTACGTTTGTTTACAATATCTTCTGGTCTGAAGACCGATTAACATTTTATGGCCCCATCTTTCTTTCTATTGATTAAGGTTAGTCAATCAGAAAACTTGTTTTCCCTTAAGATCTGCTTAGTCTTAAGATAGTGATAAAGTTACATTCTTACATAGCAAGGATACAATGATTTATAACAAAAAAAGAGGAGTACAGTGATTTATAACAAAGAGAAAATTCATTAACTCAAAAGTCTAGTATTGCTAACATCAAAACTACTATATTTCTTTTTCTACATTCCAATTACATTGATTAACATACTCCCAGGTGCCTAAGGGTATGGAGGCCTGGCGACAGTCATTAATTCAGCAATGAAACCCTTCACCAACATGATTTTTATCTTTAGAAAAGCCCTATGCTAATTAAGACTTTCAAAATACTCCAAACTCTCTATGCTGTTTATGGTTGAGAGGTTGTGAACAATCATGTGCATAACAGCAAGAGTGTGGATAAAGCTGACACACAAGCTAGTCTGCCAGCAGAGAGGTTTGACCTGAGATACTCCTTTTATATGCAGGAGACTATTAACTGGAGCTCTAAGTTAATTTTCCATAGAAAGGTGGTCAGGGATAGCCCCTGTTAATGTCAGTGGAGTGTAGTATAACAGACAGATTTTGGTTTCGGGGATAGATGCTCGAGCAGATCCAGGGGACCCCTTGAGTCCTGATCTGCCTCTGCCCATCAGGTCTCTTCCTTATGACCTTTGCCATGGGTGAGATCTCCCATGCTGGCTCCCGGCAATGAAGTAATTTTAAGAATGGAAAACAACTAGGGTTGCCATTGAAAAAAAAAAAAAAAAAAACAAAGAACCAGTGTGCTTTGGTGAGTAAAAGGGTTGATTTAGGTTCAGTCAAATCCAAGTCAAATTTTGGCAAATAGAAGGGGGGAAAGTGGAAAGAGAAACAGATTTTGTTTTCTTGGGTTCCAAAAACCACTGCAAAATGGGGACTGCAGCCATGATATTAAAGGATACTTGCTCTTTGAAAGAAAAGCTATAACAAATCTAGAAAGCATATCAAAAAGAAAAGACATCATTTTGCCAACAACGGTCCATATAGTCAAAGCTAAGGTTTTCCAGTAGTCATGTATAGATGTGAGAGTTGAACCATAAGGAAGGTTGCATGCCGAAGAATTGATGCTTTCGAATTGTGGTGCTCGAGAAGACTCTTGAGAGTCCCTTGGACAGCAAGAAGATCAAACCAATCAATACTAAAGGAAATCAACCCTCAATATTCATTGGAAAGACCAATGATGAAGCTGAAACTCCAATACCACCTGATGCAAAGAGCCAACTCATTGGAAAAGACCCTGATGCTGGGAAAGACTGAAGGCAGGAAGAGAAGGGAGGAACAGAGAACAAGCTGGGAAGAAGGCATCATCGACTCAATAGACATGAACTTGAGCGAACTCCAGGAGACAGTGGAGGACAGAGGAGCCTGGAGTACTGCAATCCATGGGGTTGCAAAGAGTTGGACATAAATGAGCAACTGAACAACAAAAATCTGAGACCTTGCAGTGAGACCTTGAGGAAAATGAGTATCACTTTTATTTTAAAGAAACCCATAAACTGGGACCAGCTTCTTTCCCCCACTGTGGAAGGGAGTAACAAGGAAGCAACGACAAGGAGCTGCTTTACATTAAAGATGAAGCCCCATCCTTGGGCTAGGAGGCTCTTCAGAAAGGATAGGACCAGTTGATAGAAGTTGAAGAGTTCAACTTAAGGAGTAATTTTCTAATAAGTTCAGTTCAGTTCAGTTGCTCAGTCATGTCCTACTCTTTGAGACCCCATGGACAACAGCATGCCAGGCCTCCCTGTATATCAACAACTCCTGGAGCTTGCTCAAACTCATGTTCATTGAATCACTGATGCCATCTAACCTCTGTTGTCCCCTTCTCTTCCTGTCTCCAATCTTTCCCAGCATCAGGGTCTTTTCCAATGAGTCAGTTCTTTGCAACAGGTGGCCAAAGCATTGGAGTTTCAGCTTCAGCATCAGTCCTTCCAATGAATATTCAGGACTGATTTCTTTTAGGATGGACTGGTTGGATTGCCTGGAGAAGGCAATGGCACCCCACTCCAGTATTCTTGCTTGGAAAATCCCATGGATGGAGGAGCCTAGTGGGCTGCAGTCCATGGGACTGCGAAGTCGGACACGACTGAGCAACTTCACTTTCTCTTTTCACTCTCATGCACTGGAGAAGGAAATGGCAACCCACTCCAGTGTTCTTGCCTGGAGAATCCCAGGGACAGAAGAGCCTGGTAGGCTGCCATCTCTGGGGTTGCACAGAGTCAGACATGACTGAAGCAACTTAGCAGCAGTAGCAGCAGCAGGTTGGATTGCCTCATTGTCCGATGGACTCTCAAGAGTCTTCTCCAGCACCACAGTTCAAAGCATCAATTTTTCAGTCCTCAGCTTTCTTTACAGTCCAACTCTTACATCCATACATGACTACTGGAAAAACCAGAGCTTTGACTAGACAGACCTTTGTTGGCAAAGTAATGTCTCTGTTTTTTTAATATGTTGTCTAAGTTGGTCATAGCTTTTCTTCCAAGGAGCAAGTGTCTTTCTATTTCATAGCTGCAGTCACCATCTTCATGTCCTCAAATTGGAATCTATTAATTAGTTCAATAATACATTTGAGAACGTGGTTATAAGGAAAACTCTTACTGTAAACAGGATATTCAGTTCAGTTCAGTTCAGTTGCTCGTGTCCAACTCGTTGTGACCCCATGAATCGCAGCACGCCAGGCCTCCCTGTCCATCACCAACTCTTGGAGTTCACTCAGACTCACGTCCATCGAGTTGGTGATGCCATCCAGCCATCTCATCCTCGGTCGTCCCCTTCTCCTCCTGCCCCCAATCCCTCCCAGCATCAGAGTCTTTTCCAATGAGTCAACTCTTTGCATGAGGTGGCCAAAGTACTGAAGTTTCAGCTTCAGCATCATTCCCTCCAAAGAAATTCCAGGGCTGATCTCCTTCAGAATGGACTGGTTGGATCTCCCTGAAGTCCAAAGGACTGCAAGAGTCTTCAACACCACAGTTCAAAAGCATCAATTCTTCGGTGCTCAGCTTTCTTCACAGTCCAACTCTCACATCCATACATGACGACTGGAAAAACCATAGCCTTGACTAGACGGACCTTAGTCAGCAAAGTAATGTCTCTGCTTTTGAATATGCTATCTAGGTTGGTCATAACTTTTCTTCCAAGGAGTAAGCGTCTTTTAATTTCATGGCTGCAGTCACCATCTGCAGTGATTTTGGAGCCCCCCAAAATAAAGTCTGACACTGTTTCCATTGTTTCCCCATCTATTTGCCATGAAGTGATGGGACCAGATGCCATGATCTTTGTTTTCTGAATGTTAGGGATTTAAATATTGAATCTGCCCTCAAAGGGAGTACAGTCTGGTAGAAGTCATACAACATATACATAAAGAACTCTAAAACCAGACAGAAGGTAAAATTTATGAACAGAGCAGAAAGGTAATAAATCCAGTGGTGGTGGCACTGTTCAAGGAGAGGCTGCCTGACTATTTGGGGGTGACGTAAGAGAGATTTATACATCTGGTAGGAAGTTAACTACATGACCTTCAAGGTCCTTTCCAACAAATGCTTTGTGGTTTTATTAAAACTATCACTACAATAAGGAATTTTAAAAAAAGAGGATTGTCTGATTTTCTGTCTCATTCACAGCTAGTTAGATATTTTCTTCTTGCATAAATGTAAGAAATCATTTTTCCAACACAAGCTCTTAAAACAAATGTTCTTAACTAATTTACTTAAAACATGTCTGAGAATTCAATCAGTTTTAAAAAATTGATAGAGCATATTTAAAACTATTTCTAAAAAGGCAGGTACCAACATACTTTCCAATATAATCATGATGGATTTTTAACAGAAAACTTAATTATTTTATATAATACAAACCAGAGAAATGAGACTAATATAATACACTTACATACATCTATAATTTCCATTCACTCTTCATACTATTTTAGCTTTAAGATTAATTGTTCAGAATCTTATTTCACAGTCACTCAACTTTGATTGACTCCAGTATTGACAGTCTTGGTACAAGTTATAAAATCTTATGTGGTGTGATTATATAATTAAAATACTTCACCTCATATTAATTAATGGGTGCATGTCAGAGAACGCTGATTCTCTCTGAGAAGAACGTAAACCCATATTAATTAATTTACTGAGGAAAAGCCTACCAGGGCCATTACCCACTTGGCCTGTGCCTTATTTAGTGAAGTTCTGGCAGCTGCAGGCTGTGGTTGGAAGCCCTGCAGGCTCAGCCTACAATCTTCTTTAATGTGACTTCCGTGTAACAGTAAATCCATAGGTACATTTTTCAAAATGTAAAGTCACTGGATTAGATTAAAATAAAGCAAACAACAACAAAAAAAGGCATTAATGTAAGTATCTTTTCCTGGAACTTCTCACTAGCAACTTTGATTAGCATTTTAATCAGTTCCCAAATTTCTCCAAAAGTTTTCCCCAATGCCTAAGCTCATCTATTTTACATGGATTTTTGAAGATTACTTTTATTTCTAAATTATTGTGGTAGGGGAGCCTTCACTGTTGTTCCTAACTAGTCATACATATTATAAATTCAGTTGAATGGTAGTGGGCATGGTCTAACCATTTTTAGAACACTCGGTTATAAATAAGTAGCAGGTCCATTGTTCATAAGGGTATTAAGGCTCTAGAAACTGATTTAACCACCCAGACTGTCAAGAGGCTGCTATGTAAACTAAAAAGAGAATTTATTAATGTAGAAGAGAAAAAATTACTTTTAAGGAGAAAAGATATCCTGGTGTCTGATAATTATGGTCTCTCCCTTAGGCCAGATCAATAATGTTCCTGTTGCTTGATGAGCATAGCATCTGATCAAGGATAGCTAGTTGGATGATATTTATGGCCACTGTTATCCACCTAGGAAAAGACTGGTGCATCTATCTCCACAGTAACAATATCCTTGAGGCCACTGATCATGTATATTTTTCCCCTAGACAGTGCTGGAGACACTCTGACAAATTCTTGCTTTCTGAATCTCTGTTTATAGACATCATACAGGTCATTTTTTAAAATATAGTCTTTCATCAAAGGATGATTACACACCATATAGAGGCTTAGGTCAAGGCAGGGCTTAGTCATTCAAATGCCTACAAGGGCCAGTCAGTTATAGAAATAAGTGAAGCAGATGAGAGGTGAGAAAAGTCAAGTGTCAGAAAAACAACCAAATTTCCTTTATACTGCCTGAATTCAGTATAAATGGGTATGTATGGGATTTTTAGAAACATATAACATTTTAAAATAAAATTGAAAAAATAAAAGTATTTCATTGCTTACATCTTTTTGCATAATTTATTGTTTCTTCAATTGTTGTTGAACCTAGTATGTCACCATCAGACCACGTAAACCTAAACCACAAATCCTTCAACTGGGTGCAGTAGTGTGACTTACTCAATTTCATATGCAAAGTGGAATTTACAGACATCAGTGCTACTATGTACAGACTCTATATGAAGGTTACTTTTGGTCTAGTGTTACGCCATTCTAACATCACTATTTAATTTTCAGTCACTTATTGTTTTGCAAGTGAACAACTTCAATTTGTAGTTCTTTTTTCATATCAATAAAAAATTATAAAGGTAGACTTTCTAATGTTTCAATGTTAGTTTATTTTCATAAACTTTAAAATCAGAGACTCTTTTTGGAGTTTCAAGTCTATAGCTTTTGTAATGTGGCTTAAGACACGACTTTCATTTCAGGAAAATGATTTCACTGTAGGGTAATAGGTGAGGTTATTCCTTGTCAAATTAGTTTCTTAAAGGTATAATTTCATTTCAAGAGAGATAACTGAATTGTACACTGTGTAGTGTTTGTGAAAGCCTTTGCAGAGAACTATTCAAAGTTGATAGGTTCTAACAACAACTCAAAGGCCAAGACTGAAGTCCAATTTTTACTGTTAAATATTGAGTAAGGATTTTTCTCTTCAATAACATAACAGTGTCTAAAAATATCTTTCAACACTCAGTCACATAAATCCATGTGCTACAACAAGCCATCACAGCATACATCTGATTCATAAAAAGAAGGCCTAGAGTACCTGGATTTCTCACTGTGGGATTTTATCCAGTTTACACTGTTAAATTACTTGTACATTCAGGTATATTGCATTTAAAATTTTTTAGCACAAAGCCATTCCTGGAAAATGATATCATCAGGAGACTTAAATTCTATGTCTTTTGGAAAATGTTACCTTCTCAAGTTTAAGTTTTCACAGTAACCATGTCCATTTCAGAAGTTGAATCACATTTACTCATCTTGAACAATTATGTTACATTTTTCAAATTTTTTACAGATAAAGAGAAGTCACTTGCTAAATTCTAGTCAGAGCCTCCTTATCTTCTGGCACAAAAAATTTTTGTCAATATCACCAACTTAATATAGCTGACTATGTGATGTCATTTATATCTGTGCTCTCATCACCCATTCTATTTTTATGGAATAGAATATGCTACAGCCAATTTAATATATTTCAAAAAAACTTTTCTAGAAGTGCTAAGACATGACTTCAGTTTGTTGGTTAATAGTATTTCCAGTAAGACTTAAATTTACAAATGCTTGCCTCCATGTAGAACACATAATATATATTATTTTATAAAACTGTCCACTTCATCAGAAAAAGATGTTATCTTCCATTGTGCCTGAATCAAGCATCCTTATCCTACTTTCAGTGGAGATAGGGTATTGTTGTTATTGTTCAGTTGCTGAGTCATGTCAGACTCTTTGCAACCCCATGGACTGTAGCATGCCAGGCTCCTCTGTCCTTCATTATTTCCCGGGAGATAGGGTATAGAGAAACTCTTTTCTTTTACAGGAGAAACAAGAGCAAGTGGAAACTAAAATCAGCTCCAGTGCTAGAGATACAATAAGGAATCATAGTGATTGTAGCCAAGGAAAGAGCAAATGTTCCATCTAAGGGAATAAATGTTGCTGCTCTATATAAAAAGTCATGGCTGATAATTTTCATGCAGAAATGCAAGTCCAGTATTGCCAAAACCAACTTATGAAAAGAGAACCTGAAAATGACTGGCTCAATTAACAACAAAAACAACAACAAAGCACTCCAAGTCAACAGGCTGGACAAAATAGTTCAGCAGCTGAAACAGTCCAGTATGCAACCTCTGTATTAAACTGTTAGATATTTTCATAAAATTTTACTTTTTTGAGACTACATTGACTACCATGATTGGAGGGCTATATATTCTCCAACATTTCAAACATTTGCAAAAAATTTTATAGATGTGAGTTTATAGTGTGAATCTCTTATTTTTGTTATCCCAATTCTACTGGTGGGAATGTCCCTACAAGGTGGATGTACTGCATCTACCATCATAGAGAAGATGTTAGGTGCTGCAGGCCAGCCACAGTTCTGAGATTTATGGATGCGCATGTGACCCATGTGGCAAGAACAAACAGAAGAACTGTACAAAAAAGATCTTCATGACCCAGAAAAACAATGGCATGATCACTCACCTAAAGCCAGACATCTTGAAATGGGAAGTCAAGTGGGCCTTAGGAAACATCACTACAAACAGTTAGTGGAGGTGATGGAATTCCAGTTGAGCTATTTCAAATCCTGAAAGATGATTCTGTGAAAGTGCTGCACTCAATATGCCAGCAAATTTGCAAAACTCAGCAGTGGCCATAGGCCTAGAAATGGTCAATTTTCATTCCAATCCCAAAGAAAGGCAATGCCAAAGAATGACCGGTGTAGCTCAGTCAGTAAAGAATCTGCCTGCAACATAGGAGACCCAGGTTCAATCCCTGGGTTGTGAAGATCCCCTGGAGAAGAAAATGGCAACCCACTCCAGTATTCTTGCCTGGAGAATCCCATGGACAGAGGAGCCTGGCAGACTACAGTCCATGAGGTCACAAGAGCTGGACACAACTTAGCAACTAAACCACCACCATCAAAAATGTTCAAACTACTGCACAACTGCACTCATCTCACATGCTAGCAAAGTAATGCTCAAAATTCTCTAAGCCAGGCTTCAGCAGTATGTGAACTGTGAACTTCCAGATGTTCAAGCTGGATTTAGAAAACGCAGAGGAATCAGAGATCAAATTGCCAACATCTGTTGTATCATCGAAAAAGCAATAGAGTACCAGAAAAACATCTACTTCTACTTTGTTTACCATGCCAAAGCCTTTAACTGTGTGGATCACCATATTCTGTGGAAAATTCTGAAAGAGATGGGAATACCAGACCACCTGACCTGCCTCTTGAGAAATCTGTATGCAGGTCAAGAAGCAACAGTTAGAACTGGACATGGAACAACAGACTGGTTCCAAATCGGGAAGGGAGTATGTCAAGGCTGTATATTGTCACCCTGCGTATTTAACTTATATGCAGAATACATCATGCGAAATGCTGGGCTGGATGAAGCACAAGCTGGAATCAAGATTGCTGGGAGAAATATCAATAACCTCAGACAAGCAGATGATACCATGTTTATGGCAGAAAGCGAAGAAGTAAACAGCCTCTTGATGAAAGTGAAAGAGGAGAGTGAAAAGTTGGCTTAAAACTCAACATTCAAAAAATGAAGATCATAGCATCCGATCCCATCACTTCACGGCAAATAGATGGGGAAACAAAGGAAACAATGACAGACTTAATTTGGGGGGCCTCCAAAATCACTGCAGATGGTGACTGCAGCCATGAAATTAAAAGACGCTTGCTACTTGTAAGGAAAGCTATGACCAACCTAGACAGCATATTAAAAAACGGAGACATTAACTTCACCAACACAGGTCCGTCTAGTCAAAGCTATGGTTTTTCCAGTAGTCATGTATGGATGTGAGAGTATATATAAAGAAAGCTGAGTGCCAGAGAATTGATGCTTTTGAACTATGGTGTTGGAGAAGACTCTTAAGAGTCCCTTAGACTGCAAGGAGATCCAACCAGTCAACCCTAAAGGAAATCAGTCTTGAATATTCATTAGAAGGATAGATGCTGAAACTGAAACTCCAATACTCTGGCCACCTGACTCGAAGAACTGACTCATTGGAAAAGACCCTGATGCTGGGAAAGATTGAAGGCAGAGGAGAAGGGGACGACAGAGGATGAGATGGCTGGATGGCATCACTGACTTGATGGACATGAGTTTGAACAAGCTCCGAGAGTTGGTAATGGACAGGGAAGTCTGGTGTGCTGCAGTCCATGGGGTCGCAAAGAGTCAGACACAATTGAGTGACTGAACTGAACTGATGTGATCCAACCCAGCCCAGTCATAATCCATCCCAGGTTTTTGTTTAGACAATTGAGATACTCTCTTTCCTCAGGGCTCACTACCAGAAAGTACAATGAAGTCTAAAATTGTTGTGGTCATTTTTGTCACCTTGTTGGAAGAGTCTACTTCAAGTCATGCCAACATGGAGGACGATATCAAAGCCAAGAAAAAAAAATTCTGGAAGAAAAGAGACAAATTGGATAATATCATTTGAATTGCTGAATCCAGCCATTTGTGAAGCCAGGATTTTCCCTGGTCTTTCTGGCTACATAAGCCAATCTATTCTCTTTTTGGCTTAGGCTGGTTTAGGATGGGTTTCTATGACAAGCAGAGTCTTGACTTTTTTTCTGACTAGTACAGATAACTCATATTACCAATTATGTCTGAGTTGTTTGACAAGCTATATGAGCAATATAACCCTGAATTCTCTTACTGTAACTTACTATGCATAAGCATAATCTCTTATTTAGCATCTACTATATGTTAGATTTGGAAAAGTGAAAGTCAGTTGTCTCCGACTCTTTGCAACCCCAGGGAATTCTCCAGGCCAGAATACTGGAGTGGGTAGCCTTTTCCTTCTTCAGGGGATCTTCCCAACCCAGGGATCCAACCCAGCTCTCCAGCATTACAAGTGGATTCTTTACCAGCTGAGCCACCAGGCAAGCCCAAGAATACTGGAGTGGGTAGCCTATCTCTTCTCCAGGGGATCTTCCTGACCTAGGGAATCAAACCAGAGTCTCCTGCATCGCAGGCAGACTCTTTACCAACTGAGCTATGAGGGAAGCCCAGATTTAGAAAAGGGTCAGACAGTAAACATTTTAGACATTTGGGGCCAGATGGACTGTCACAACTAACTCATTTCTGCACTTTAGTATGAAATCAGTCATAGACAATACATAAGCAAATGAGTGTGACCATGTTACAATAATGGCACTGGAATTTGAATTTCACATAATTTTCACGTGCCATAAAATATTATTCTTTTGATTCTTTTTCAACCACTTAAGAATCATTTTTAGTGTGTAAGCCACATTTGGCCTGCAGGCTATAGATTGCTGACTTGGAAGCAGATGATAATTTTCACAAGGGTGAGCAGTGAGTCTGATTTTCAATGTGTCCATAGCACCAGAAGCAGGGCTTGCCAATAGCGGTATATCACTAATTATTGAAAGGATAGGTGAATGCTCAAGGAAAATCAACATTGTAGAAAGTTTAGTTTTCCAAATCATACAGTCACATCAAGTATTTTAGAAAATCAGTAAAACTATCAAAGATTTAAAGAAACATAAGAAGGCCATGTTTCTACCTAGTTCTCTAGACTCTTCTTTGTTTCTCTCTAATCTCTTTACAACAATTGCTCCTGATCAGGCCCAGGAACCTCCAAGTTTTTCTCCTTCTGTTAGGCAGATTAATTTTTTCTCTTTACAACTTCATCCTCAAACTTTCATATCAAAATCAGTCAAGGTATTCAGATGAACACAGGGATCTACCCCATAAGAGAGGACCAGCCCTCCCAGTTCCAGTAGTGACATTCTCAGTAGGTCCTTGGTCTCAGGAAACACATTTAAATGCTCATTTTATTCACACATAAAATGGACAGAAACACCTGTTGAACCAACCTCATATGTTCTCTTTAAAGCTTCACATGAATTACTGAATATATTCATTCATATATATATATATATATATAGTAGAATATACATAAGCTTTTAAAATTCATCCAAAAATTTAATACATTAATAAAAAATTTAGCCATGTTCACAATGATCAATGTGTACAAAGAATGTGATCCAGTCTGATTAGATCAAGTTTAATTTTTTTTAAAAGTAGTCATTTTAATGAAATTTCTCATCTTAAAAACAAACTAGTTCAAAGGCTTTCTCAGAAAAAAAAATCAACTATGACTGGGACAATTTTCATACTATATTTTTCTAATTCTAATGAAATCTTTTTCTCTTTCATTAATCTTGAGGATAAACTTACATTCTAGGTTAAAGTAAGTAAAGAATGAATAATACAATGTATTATCAATACATAACACAGAAATCTTTAGCAATAGTATTATAAAAATTTTTAGTCTTTCATACAACAATGAACAGGTCTCTTTTCCTCAAAATCATCTTAAATGTGTTGCTTAGCTACTGTTGCTAAGATTTTTTTTTTCTTTTTTGAAAAAGAATAACATGTCATACCACCTATGGGCTCTTCTTTTTCTGTCTTGACATCTGCTATTATATCTACATAAAACTAAAAATCTACAGAAATATATCTTTGTTTTAAATAAAGAATCACACATAAAACTGGTTATAATTTGTTTTAAATATTTGCATAATATTTCAAACTGTAAATTCTCACAAACAGAAAGTTTGGATTTATAGACCATGTCATCCAGTTAATCTGTCTGTTTTCACATTTATGTCCGTTTATAAAATACGCATGCTTGCCAGGTGGCGCTAGTGGTAAAGAATCCACCTGCCAATGTAGGAGACAAGAGACACAGGTGCGATTCCTGGGTCAGGAAGATCCCCTGGAGGAGGGCATGGCAACACACTTGGTATTCTTGCCTGGAGAATCCCATGGACAGAGGGGCCTGGCAGGCTACAGTCCATGGGGTTGCACAGAGTCAGACATGACTGAAGCGACTTGGCACAGACATGAAATACACAAGTATGAAATACTTAATGCTAAGCAAAGGGATTCCATCATTTAAGACACACAGGATGAAAACACTTGATTACTTTAATTCTAAATAATATTAATAGCTCTCACTGGTTATCTTTCCCTGGCTCTACAAATTCAAGTGTGGACCTAAAGGGGAATATTTTTCTCCTACTCTATTACTCTAGAATGTAGTATCATTCTCCATAGCTGACTATGAGGAAGTTTTACCAAAGAAGAGTTCACTCTTGCTTTTTTTTTTTTTTAATTCAGGGGATGGTGTGGGTAGAAGGCAATAGGGGAATGCAGAAAATTAAAGCATGTCCAGTCAATTTTCAAAAAAAGAAAAAAGATAATGTATTCTTGCCACTTCTCAGTTGTAACCTCCTAATTGGCAGGAACTAAAGTTGTGCACAAGTCTAACTACCACATTACATTCAGTTATTCAAGGGCAGGGCCCTGTTTTATTCATCATTTTGCCTCCAACACCTAGCACAGTGAAAGAGAATTGGGAAGAGTTTAGTATGAATGTTGAAGGAATTAATAAATGGGTGAAAGACCAATAGTTGAGATTCTATTTGTAGTCATGGCCATAATTCATTTTAGAAGATAAATGACAACATCTTATTAACTAGGACTTTAGGGTAAGCCCCAAAGAATTAGACTAATCACTCTTATTGATTTTAAATATTGAAAATAATTAGTGAAAATCAGTCAAAAATTTGCATTCATCTCTTGAGATCTAAAAGATTGGATTGGTTTCGGATTGACTACAGGCCATGGATGAAAGAAATATCACTGGATTAGAAACTAAACAAACATTTTGCATGGCAAGGACCATTGATCAACTGTTAGAATTTCTGTTCCTTTTGAATTCCTGTGCTGCATATGGCAGTATTTTAGAACCAGATAAGATTAGAATTGCTTTCTACCCAATAAAAAGTTACTTGGAAGAATTGGTTTATCTTCTTTTTTATGGAGACATAGAAGAAAACTGTTGAAAAGAAAACTGGACATAGACAGGTATAATCAACTCAATTCTCATCATTCCTGATCTCCAACCTGGTACTCAAGTAGATCCTTTGTTTTAAAACAAGCACATTGGGACACACTGATGAGTTTGATGGTGATCAGTGTATGTCCCAGGATTTCTTTGATGGTTATCCTTTGCACATACACAAAAAACCCCAGATATCTCTGAGCAGTTTATGGAATCTGCCCACATATTTTAATAAGGTTTCCCATCACTACTGCTTCTCTTATAGTAGTAGCACTGATCATCAGAGCCTAACATCAGGCATTTCTCAAAAGCTGTTCTGTTAGTTACTCAGTTGAGTCTGATTCTGTGACCCCATGAACTGCAGCCCACCCAGCTTCTCTGTCCATGGAATTTCCCAGGCAAGAATATTGGAGTGGATTGCCATTTCCTTCTCCATGGGATCGTCTCGACCCAGGGATCAAACCCGGGTCTCTCGCATTGCAGGCAGATTCTTTACTGTCTGAGACACCAGGGTTACCCCTTTACAAATGGAACCAAGAACTAAGTTGCTTAGGTTAAAGATCCATACATCTTTTTCAACATTTCAGGTTTTTCTTTTTTTTGCATTTCTTAGATAACAAAGGACAAAAATCTAACATGGAGTTAACAATAAAATCCACTCCAAACACTTTCTGACTGAACTCCCCAACCGGTGAGACCACATAACCAAGCATCACAAACACTAAAGAAACATATCCTAATACTAATGTTGTCCGTATTACACAAGGAGAAAGCTGCTGACCACAGAGTCAGCAGAACACATGAAGCGCATGTGTCAGAATACCAGGAGACAAGCCCAGTATGGCCTTTGGCTCTGTGGTATCTAAAACTAAACTTATAAATTCAAGGATACAGTATGTATGTTTTCTCAGGAAGTGCCACTTTCCGTGAACCTGCCATTAGGATGAAGACTTTAGCAACAGTATAATAAATTTCATGACTGGATATGAATATTCATATGATCTCAACTGCAAAAGGCTTTTACTCAGGGCCTCTACACTAGGGCATAGACCTCAAGGCAGAGAAACATTAGTAATCGCCCTTGAAATCGCCATGACTTGGCAATGTCGACTGCAGGTCTTGGAAGTCAATCAACAGTGACAACTTCTCCACATGGTCTGTTGCACAGATAAGCGCAGTGTTTGGTGGAGCTAAAAAGAGTGCAAAGAAGGGCAACAGCAACTCAGGCAGGGGGACAGCTTACTAAAGCGTCTGGCAAAGAAGGGATTCACAAATTCCTAAAACATAATCCAGGGAACTGGGAGCTTATAAAAAGAAACCTGTATAATCCACCTGGATTCAGGTATTACAGCAGTTTATTTGAAAACTAAAATATGTATCTCTTGTTCTAAAGGCATAAAAGCTGAACATCACTTAAGTTAATGAAAAAAGAGGGCCTCAGACTAGTGGGACCCCCACCAGTAGACTACACCAAGTCCTTCAGAAAGGTCCCAAACACAGAACTACAGGAACATGTTGACAGACCACCAGTGATCCATCAAATAAGAACTTAAGCACCTATATTTAGTGCTTTCAAGCTACTCAGTTTTTTACTGTATTTTTGTTCAATAAATGTGAACTACTGCTGAATTGTTTTATAGCCCACTAGAAAAATGTTGTTCCATGATATTAAATTCACCAGCACAGAGATGCTTTCTGGAATATCAAGCAGGTGCTAAGTCTTGAATTTGTGCCAGAACATTACAAACACAAGCTGCAATTACTCTGCTTCACATTAGGAAATCAGACGGTGCTGAGGGAGCAAATACTCTTAAAGGACAATGTCATCTTCAAAATGGAACCAAATATAGGAAGCCCTTGATCCGACTTCAGAGCTAAGAAGTTCTAGAATTATGTCTAATTATGTCTATATAATTTATGTTGATCACAAGTTGCTTTCTGAGCTACAAGGATCCAGCATATGTTTTGAACTAGTGGACAGAGAGAAGCCATTCTAAGGATCTTAGTGTAAATAGTTAAGCCAAGTGGGAGTAGGAAATGGGTAGTTGGATAAACTGGACCTGAATTTTCTGACAGGAAGAAGGCGAATGCCAGTCTTACACGCAGTCGGGTGTCAGAGTCTGGGCAGAGATGAGGTCCAGGTTCGGGAATAAGTCCCCTAATAGCCAGGACGGTGTCCAGTGATCATCTTCTCCAAACAGAAAGGAGGCCAGGAAGAAGCAAGAGAACCAAGCACTGCAGACTTACGGGCAGCGGGGTGGGGAGGGAGGGGCGGGGGGCGGGGGAACCACAACAACACAGAAACAACTGACAGAGATACATAGATAAACCAGTATAATCCACTCTTCCCCAATTTCTACAATACCCTTCATAGGAGTGCAATTCAAAGGTAGCAAAAACAAGGTAATTATCTTTGGCTCTTAGCCACCAGCAACAAAATAGACTTTTGTGACACAATCATAGTTGTATTGTTACTTGCAACTGACAGATCACTAGGTCGGATGGTTTCTGATTCAGTCAGAATAAGTGAATCAGTTTGTCTATGTTGATACTGGGAAGTCTGTGAACTAAGGGATTATTTGAACTGTCCTCATGTTTGCCACTGGATGGAAGAGCCTGGTAGGCTGCAGTCCATGGGGTTGCTAAGAGTCAGACACGACTGAGCGACTTCACTTTCACTTTTCACTTTCATGCATTGGAGAAGGAAATGGCAACCCACTCCGGTGTTCTCGCCTGGAGAATCCCAGGGATGGGGGAGCCTGGTGGGCTGACATCTGTGGGGTCGCACAGAGTCGGAGACGACTGAAGCGACTTAGCAGCAGCAGCATGTTTGCCACTAGCGATTTAGTCAAGCAGATTGGATGATGGAGATAACAAGGATTATCATTTTGAAGAAAATTACCATTAAGACTCCCTGGGTTTCTCCTCCCTCCAATATCACTTGTCCTATATTAAAAATCAAAGTCTGTCCAATGAAGACACGAAGACGGTGTCTTGCTCAGTGTCAGGTTCTCTCTAAACAAACTGAGAATTCACGGGTAATCATTAAGGCTGCTCCACCTTTTTTGCTTTTTTCTTAACAAGATCTTTGCAAAAAACCTGTGGAATTACCAGGGTTGTCTCCTGCCATAGGTGCTGAGGAATCCAACTCTGAAATGGCCCACTGAAATATGTTTCCCCCAGAGAACCAAATAATACCAGAATCATTAAAGCATTTCTCAGACTTAACTGAATCTTCGGTGTAGCTGAGTTACTCAGGGAGCATTAAAGCCTTGGCATTGGTTTTCATTTGCTATGTTTATTCAGTATTTTCTCCTTTTAAAAATATTTTAAATTGAGGTATAGTTAGTATCCCATAAAATATATATACCTTAAGTGTTCATTTCAATGAGTTTTTCACAAAACTATGGTGAATTATAGGTAACATAAATCTATCACTTTAATCATTTTATTATTTTTTAAATTTAAATTTATTTTAGTTGGAGGCTAATTACTTTAGAATATTGTATTGGTTCTGCCACACATCAACATGAATCCGCCACGGGCATACACGTGTTCCCCACCCTGAATCCCCCTCCCACCTCCTTCCCTGTACCATCCCTCTGGGTCATCCCAGCGCACCAGCCCCAGGCATCCTGTATCGAACCTGGACTGGCGATTCGTTTCTTATATGATATTATACAAGTTTCAGTGTCATTCCCCCAAATCGTCCCACCCTCTCCCTCTCCCACAGAGTCCAAAAGACTGTTATATACATCTGTGTCTCTTCTGCTGTCTCGCATACAGGGTCATTGTTACCATCTTTCTAAATTCCATATATATGCGTTAGTATACTGTATTGGTCTTTTTCTTTCTGGCTTGCTTCACTCTGTATAATAGGCTCCACAGTTTCATCCACCTCATTAGAAATGGTTCAAATGTATTCTTTTTAATGGCTGATTAATACTCTATTGTGTATATGTACCACAGCTTTCTTATCCATTCATCTGCTGATGGACATCTATTTTAAAGTACAGTTCAATGGCATTAAGTACACTCACATTGTGGTGCAGCCATGACTACCATTCATCTCCAACTTCAGAACTCAGACTGTACCCACTAAACATTAACTCCCCTACAAGGTGGAGCATCGTTCTTATGTTCACTTGCTATCTGAATATCTTCTTTGGAGGTGTCTGTTAAGTTCATTTTTGGTTCATTTTTAATCGGGTTGTTTGCTTCCATGTTGCTGAGTTTTTTGTTATGTTTCTTACTCCCACTCCTGCCTATGCCTCAGGTAACCATTGTTTTATTATTATTTTTTTTTTACTGTGGATTAGTTTCACCTGGACTTGAACTTTATATAAATCAGTTATACAGCATGTATTCATTTGAATCTGGCTTCATACAATGCCTATGAAACTCATCTGTATTGTGGAATGTAATAGCAGCACATTCATTTAGGGTACCAAATAGTTCATTGAACCAATGTCATTCCAGACATTAGTAATTTGTGTTTCCTCTCTTTCTTGATCAGGCTTGTTGAGGTATATCAATTTTATTAATCTTTCAAAGGATCAACTTTTGAATTTTATTTTTTCTTATTTATAGTATCAACAGACATGTAAGTTCCTCATTACAGGTTTTTAAATGTTATTGTACTGTATCTTCTAAATTGCTTTTTTTTTTTTTTACTTAGCAATATATCATGGATATCTTCCAAAATAGATAATACAGATATGCCTCAATTTTTAAAGTTGCTTAGTATTCCTTTGATCCCATATTTAGGCCAGTTCCAAATTTTTTTAAACTACAAATAATGCTTTATTCTTGTTCACAAACATTCACACAACCCATACGGTCCCCTGTAGTACCTGCTAAATCATAAATTATAAAATTAAAAGGATGATAAAGATTTTCCAAAAATATTCATGGCCTATTCCTCTAATTTCACCAATAGTGGCATAATCTTTTTATTTTTTTCCAGTTTACAGGAAATATTGCATCTTGTTTTTAATTTGCTTTTAATTATAAATGAGCATATTTCCATATAAATATTAACCTTTGTATCTTTTTCTATTATTGATATCCCTTGCCCACTTTTCTAATGCTACATTTTTAGAACTTTCTGAAGTTCTCTCTATATTATTCATGTTAACCCTTCACTTATCACTTGTTGCAAATATGTTTTCTAAGTTTTGGGTGTGCATATGTGTTTGTGTGTTGGATGTTTTTTGTTAAGTCATTATTTGAGACATAATTCACATACAACAAAATGCACAGATTTTAAGGGAGCAGTTTGATGACTTCTTACAAAGGTAAACACCCATGTAACTGTCACTCAAACCAAGGAATAAAATAATTCCATCACTTCAGGAAGTTTATCATATCTCCTTGCAGTCATTTCTTTCTCTATTATTGATACTTTGAACTATTAGAGTTAGATAAATGTTTATAAAGATTCTGGCATAATATCCAGTATATAATAAGCATTCAATGTATGAAACTGTTATTATTAATTCTATCCTGGCAATGGCTAACACAATGAGTCTGTACTACTCTAAAGTCCTTTAGGAAGCTAATGCTTCATTTTCTATACACTTCTGATTTCGGTGAGACTCCTCTCCCCAACCAATCATGGAGAATACTGCTTTCTTATTGCCACATTCTGTTAACAAACCAGCTAAATTTAAATTCAATAACAAATTCAGCTAAATTTAAATCTCCAGGAAACTGAATTTTAATTAATTCAATCCAACTCACACTAAGACATTTATACCATCTTTCATGACAAGCATCAGAAAATAATTTAAATTCTTATGACTCATCCTTGAGAACAGAATGTCCTTAGACAACGGAACACAGGTGTAATGTATGTTGGTTGGCCTTGCAGTTGCTGTCTCATGCTCCTGAGATGAAAAATAATGTAGCCCAGACAATAACGTAGCCCAGACAAGAAATGCGGAGAAGGCAATGGCACCCTACTCCAGTACTCTTGCCAGGAAAATCCCATGGGTGGAGGAGCCTGGTGGGCTGCAGTCCATGGGGTTGCTAAGAGTCGGACATGACTGAGCGACTTCACTTTGACTTTTCACTTTCATGCATTGGAGAAGGAAATGGCAACCCACTCCAGTGTTCTTGCCTGGAGAATCCCAGGGACGGGGGAGCCTGGTGGGCTGCCGTCTCTGGGGTCGCATAGAGTCGGACACGACTGACGCGACTTAGCAGCAGCAGCAGACAAGAAATGAAGACTCTTGATGGTATTCACTGTATTCGTTGTGCACCTTCTGCCACAGGAAAAGAAGCTGGTTAACTATCTTACTTGGTTTGATTCAATGATACAAAGCATTCTGCAGGTGCTATTAGATAAGATAGGAAATTTTTTTAGAAAGAATCACAGGTTCTATGTGAACCTAGATGAAAAAGTGGCAGAGCTCCCAAGAGGAATTAAGAGAGTGTGAGAGCTGACAGTTGACTACACCTGCAAACAGATCTTTTAAGAGAGAGGCACTAACTGCTCCTGTATACTCTCCTAATAAGTCTTCTGTCTACCAATGACACCTTTCTTTGGCCCAGATTAATTAAGCCCAAAACAGTTTTCTGTCACTGAAACTGTTCAGTCACTGGGAGAGGCAGAAAGTTGGGTGAATATTAGTCATAAAATGATGTGTATCTCTACAGGTTTTATCCTATCTTCAAGCAGCCTTATCTGAATTTTTAAGAAAAACAGCTCAATTATTCATTTATTCAACAAGTATCTATTAACCACTTCCTAAAAGTTTTTACCAATCCTAAAGGAAATCAACTCTGAATATTCATTGGAAGGACTGATGCTGAAGCTGAAGCTCCAATCCTTTGGCCACCTGATGGGAAGAGCTGACTCACTGGAGAAGACCCTAATGCTGGGAAAGATTGAGGGCAGGAGGAAAAGGGAGTGGCAGACGATGAGATAGTCAGATGGCAACATCGACTCAATGGACAGGAGTCTGAGCCAACTCCAGGAGATAGTGAAGGACAGGGAAGCTTGGTGTGTTATAGTCCATGGGATCACAGAATCGGACACAACTGAGTGACTGAATAACAGCAAGTTTTTACTAGTCTTGTTTTTTTCATACCTAGCACTGAGCCTGACACAACTGTTGATGTTTAATAAACATTTGACAGATGAATAAAAGAATGATAAAAGTTAGGTAATGGATGGTATGGACAAGTTCTAATTCTTACTTTTCTTGACAGAAGTTGAAATAGTTGCCCCTTTCTTTCTTATTGAAAGCTCTATTCTTGAAAGTCTTCCTCAATGTTTGCCCCTCAAACTCCCCTGTTTTTCACTCCTATCTCTTAGGGCGTTCCTATTGTTCTTTGCTGACTCCTCCTCCTCTCTCTGACTCTTAAATTTTGGTAGTTCCTCCAGAGACTATCATAGGCCTTCTAAGTCTGCTCACTCTCCCCAGGCCATTTTATCCATCTCCTCAGACAACACACTCCTGTTTTGTTTTTTCAAGCTAGTTTGAGTGCAATATCTGGTCTTTTGTAAGCAAAGTGTCCCAGCTTATTCAGTGCTCAATAAATACTTATTAAAAAGTATACCAGGTTATTGGGCAGAAAACTTGAGACAAGACTGTAGGTCAAAGAAATAAACAGCATAAGCGAAAAAGGAAGTTAAGTTTTGGACATCTTACATTTCTGTTCTAAGCACCCCACAAATGCAAGATTTTTGATGTCTCTTAAAGCACCTGTCTTAAGGTTCCTTCTTCACCCCTCAAACTGTCATACATAAGAATCATGGTATACTACGAAGAAATGATTTGTTCAGTTTTGTTCAAAGAAGGCTATGCATTTTGTCCATGCTCTGAACAGAAAGATTCAAGGCAAGGTTACAGAACTTCTTCATTATATCTATATTAAGCTATTAGAATCAACCCTTACACCAACCATTATGATGTCACTTCTTCTTGACAAGCACCAGGGAACAATTCCTATTCTTAATTTATAACCAAAAGATTTGCATAACTTGTGTCATATTCAAACAACATGCATTATAATTAGAGCACTGCCAATTCATGAGGGCATGATTTCACTATTTATTCTGCATTATCAAATTACACATGTATTGAAATTATATCTTCTGAGCTCATCCTGTGTAATTTCGATGCTGCAGCTTTTCCATACACACAAAACCTTCATTTCTCTTTCTTAACATAACTCAAACACAGTCTATCTTTGACAATCTTATTTATAGCACACCCATCTCTTTTTTAAAATTAGAAATTCAAAATTTATATACTAAAGAATTTATATAACAAATATATGAAAAGGGCCATCAATTGGCTTTTGTAACTCTTAAACCCTGATTCTAAATTAACTTTCAGTTCAGTTTCTCAGTAGTGTCTGACTCTTTGTAACCCTATGGACTGCAGTACGCCAGGCTTCCCTGTCCATCACCAACTCCCGGAGCTTGCTCAAACTTATAAATTATTAACTTTAGCAGTTGCTAAAATGCACTGACAGAGGTTCACAGACTTAATAAATACCAGTGCTCAAACTTTAGTTATACCTGAAGATCACACTAAATTTAAACAATATGCTTGTAAAAGGTATCTAAATGTAAAATTTTTTAAATAGGTATGTCTCACTTCAACCGTAGCCTTGCCTAAATTTTCCATAGTCATAGTACCCACTGCCCTAAAATATCCCATATTGGATATAAATGCTCCAACACAGTGAATAACAAATGAAAACTGAAGTTTTCACTTATAAAGTAGCTTGATAAGTGAGACCTTATGGACTTCTAGTTAAAATAGTTAATAAGGCCCAATGCAAATTAAAACAAAGCCTTCAAGGATAAAAATGTATTACATATAACCTAATTAACAAAGGGGTGACCATTCTCACGACTTCTACATTTAATAAACCAAATTCACTTGGTATTAAACCTTGAAAAAATAAAGGGCAGTGCAAGGTGGATTACTATAATACTTGACGTGCATGTGCATGTTAAGTCACTTTAGTCGTGTCTGACTCTTTGCAACCCTATGAACTACAGCCTGCCAGTCTCCTCTATCTGTGGAATTCTCCAGGCAAGAATACTGGGGCACACTGCCATGCCCTCCTCCAGGGGATAGTCTCAACCCAAGGATCGAACCTGTGCCTCTTGTCTCCTGCATTGGCAGGTTGGTTCTTTACCACTACCACCACCTCGGAGTGAATCCGAGGTGGTGTTAGTTAATATTTAATCAGTGTTAAATTATTTAACCAGTGTTAATATTTAACACTGGTGTCCTATCCATTATGGCCCCATATCAATGCTCAATATTATTAAACTTACTGACTTTGGTCAACAGCTCTAAGTATTTTGCTTTTATAGATGTGGCTAACGTTCTATTCAGTGCCTACTTCTACAGAGTCTCAGCTGTGGTTTGCCTTTACCTCCAAAGGGACATCGTGACTTTTCCAGGCTACCTGTGGGGTACCTCTGTAGTTCTGCCACAGCACAAGGTCTTAACCACATCCACCTTCCTCCAGGAGCACAGGTATGAAATTACACTGGTGGCATCCTCCTCCAAGAAGATTCATTTGACATACTCACCGTTCTTTGATAAGAGACAAATTTTGAGGTGTTGCTACAGAGGCCAAATACAAACAAGAATTTCAGCTGGCAACTGCTGAACAAAAACTTAAAGAAAAAGAAAAACTTTCCATCTTCATTCCTGTTCTAACAAGTAAATGATCCTTAAACTAGCTCCCTCACCACCTATCGTGAGTTACACCTAGCCTCCAGCTATACTAACCACCCCCTTATCTTCATTTATCCTATGGAGTGGGGGAGAGGAGATCAAAGGACAACTATATTGTGCTTTAGTATTTCTCAAGGGTTTAGCGCAGCTGCATATTTAGCCCCTGGGTGATCTGTACCCTACGCACTTACGTAATTGGCACTAACGGTTGGCAGTGCTGGGTTCAGTGCTCCGCCTTGAAATATGAACAACGGGAACAATGGATGAGGCACCATTTCTCTCACTAGGAGTTCAGAAGCTCTGCAAGATTCTTCTCAAAAGAGGGAATGAGAAGGCAGTTGGTATGCTCAGTTTTGAGTTTTACCCAAGTTATAACTTAAGTCAATTCCTCTATACATCTTTGCTTCTAGTCATGACAGAATTATTGTTACTGTCAGTCATTAACTCATGTTCAACTCTTTGGAACTCTATGGACTGCAGCATGCCAGTCTCCTCTGTCCTTCACTGTCTCCCAGAGTTTGCTCAAATTTATGTCCATTGAGTCAGTGATGCTATCTAACCATCTCATCCTCTGGCGTCCCCTTCTCCTTTTGCCTTCAATCTTTCCCAGCATCAGGGTATTTTCTAGTGAGTTGGCTCTTTGCATCACGTGGCCAAACTATTGGAGCTTCAGCAACAGTCCTTCCTGAACTGAATATTCAGTGTTGATTTCCTTTAGGACTGACTGGTTTGACCTCTTTGCAGTCCAAGGGACTCTCCCGGGACTTGCAATCCCACTGAAAACAAGGAGAAAATGGGACAAAATATATGAGACAACTTTTTCAGGCACTGAGAACAGGGAGATCAGAATCACAGCCTTTGGGATAGGAATGACAAGTAGTGGTAAACCTGGGGCAATTTTGCTTCTGTTGCACAGAAAGGTAAGCCTAGCAAGACAGGTGAGATAGGCACTCACTCTTCCTGAGTGAAAAGGCACAGACCCACCCAAGTTCGAGGCAGCTGAAGCAGCCTCTAATTTGGGGGGCAGGCTACTAAAAAGGAGGCTGTTACCCAACAAAGTGGGAGTAAAGAGGCCCGAGTAGGGGGTGCAGGGTAAGAAGTAGGGGTGGGGTTAAGACTTCAGGAAAGCCACACACTATAGAGGGCACACCCTAGAGCAAGGGCCCCACCCTAAAACTAAGTTCATAATGAAAACAGAGCTGCCCAAACACTAAAAACAAGACTAACAGGATCCAAAGATTTTCCGAGCAATCTAATAAATGCTGGGATAAAAATGAAACACTCTTTAAAGGAGGATGTCATAATCAAAATTCATAGTGTTTATCACCCACAGTATCCAGCATAAAATCATAAACACTGAGGTGTATACATATAATGAAATACTTGGTAAACTGATTGAAATGTTGGCTTATGCAACAACACAGGTGAATCTAATAGACACTGTATGAAGCTAGATTTAAGTGCATGCTGCTGCTACTAAGTTGCTTCAGTCGTGTCCGACTCTGTGCGACCCCAGAGACGGCAGCCCACCAGGCTCCCCCGTCTCTGGGACTCTCCAGGCAAGAACACTGGAGTGGGTTGCCATTTCCTTCTCCAATGCATGAAAGCTAAAAGTGAAAGTGAAGTTGCTCAGTCGTGTCCGACTTAGCGACCCCATGGGTTGCTGCCTACCAGGCTCCTCCATCCATGGGATTTTCCAGGCAAGAGTACTGGAGTGGGTTGCCATTACACTGTATAATTCATTATATAAAGTTCAAATACAGGAAAAACTAATCTATAGTAAAAAAAATTAATAGTAATCAAAACAGTGGTTATGGGGACTTCCTTGGTGGTCCAGTGGCCACGACTCCACACTCCCAATGCAGGAGGCCTGGGTTCAATCCCTGGTTAGAGAACTAGATCTACATGCCATAACTAAGACCCAGTGTAGCCAAATAAATAAATAGTTTAAGAACACAAAAAACAGTGGTTACCTGAGGGGTGGGAGTAAGAACTGACTGCAAGGAGACATGGGAAACTCTCAGGAGTGATGAAATTGCTTTATCCCTCAGTTTTGGTGGTGGTTACATAGGGTAACCACCTTTGATAAGTCAAAACTAATCAAACTGTCCACTTAAAATCTGTGCGTTTTACTGCATGTGAATTACATTTCAGGTTGATTCCCTGGTGGCTCAGACGGTAAAGCGTCTGCCCACAATGCCGGAGACCCTGGTTCAATCCCTGGGTCAGGAAGATCCCCTGGAGAAGGAAATGACAACCCACTCCAGTACTCTTGCCTAGAAAATTCCATGGACAGAGGAGCCTGGTGGGCTACAGTCCATGGGATCGCTAAGAGTTGGACACAACCGAGCACCTTTACTTACTTTACTTTTACATTTAAAAAATTGATTAAAATTTAAAGAAAAAAAAAGCAAAGAAAAATATAGAATGATGTTTTGCATGGCAACACAGCTTTTTATGCATGTCAGAGAGGATTTTCTTACTCAGAAAACAAATGTACATTTATTGAAGTCTCTGTAAGTTGATTTACACCACTTTGCAAGAGCTGATTGTTAAAATTTTAAGAACTTTGCAAGCCAGCTGTTAAAACTATTGTTAGCTCAAAATCACCCATGGCAGAAGTCTTTACAACACATTAGAAGTCAGATCTCCCCAAACCAGCTCCCACCCAAGGGCTAGTTTATCAGCACACAACTGGATTTATGATTTATTTATATTAAAATAAAGATCTGCATCACATGTCATGTCTAGAGTTGTGGTCAATAAATTTTCCAAGATATAGTTCTACACAGATTATTTGTATTAATGGAGACTATCAATACCTCCTTCCCTGCTCCCCTTTTAGTCCTATTACCACTTCTTGCAAACAAGGAATTCAGATCTTTTGTCTGTTGAATTTTGGATGTGCCTTCATGTCACTCATGACATGCTCATGCTGCTACTTATTTTTTCGGTTTTGACATTATTGACTGTTTCCCACTATGGAAGATATGAATTCAGTCTTCTTTCCCACAGAACACCTGCCACCATCAAAACCACATTTCACACCACTCCTATGCTTCCAACATTGTGTTGCACTTTTAGTTAGATCAATATTCAGTGTTTACACTAATATGGTTATGAAAATATTCACAGCTGAGCTGTCTAGTATTATGATTAGTATTACTTTTCCTTCCTCGCACAACTTTTTGTTTTCTCTGGAGCTACTGGTATTTCTATGCCTTTTTAATTTGCCTTGTTTTCTATGTACTTATCACTGATTTATACCAAAAATTCTATCCCAATTATCTAAAATTTCTCTCAACAGTGCCAACATATCAGGTATTTCAGCAATTTACTCTTCTGGGAAACATGTCTCTGGAGGCTGCTGTCATCTGGATTGACTGCTCCAGGGTGGTACACAGTTATGATTCTGGAATTTACCTTCCCCTTATCTGTGAGATTCTCATCACCTCCCTTGCGAATTGTTAAATCAATTGTTGGACTGTTCTTTAAGTATTGCTGTTGAGAAGTCCAAAGCATTCTGACTCTTGATCCCTAAGAGATGACTCATTTTTCACTTTATATTCTGAAATTTTGTAATGTCACTCGGAGCAGGTTTTGCATTGATTCCACTGGGCCTTTAAGAGTCTTTCGATCTAAAAACTCATATCCTTTAATTCTTGAAAATGTTCTCTTTTGTTTTTTTCCGTCCCTTCTAAACTTCTGTTATTCAGATGTTGAGCAAAATGAACTTCTCTAATATTTCCCATTTTTTCTTGCCTTTTTGCAGTACTTTCTGAAAGATTTCCTAAACTTTCTTTAGGTCTTTTAACTCTTTCATTACTTTTTGAAAACATCTGCTAACACATTTTAAATTTCATTTGTTTGTATCCTGTAATGACAGATATCTTCTCATCTCTCTGAGAATATCAATGCAATTTACTTTCTTCTCTAATTGTTTGGACAGGTCCTCTTTATGTGAAAGGCATGTTGTGTGAATATGGACTGTCTCTATTCAAGAGTGAAACTGTAAAAGGTTAATTGAAGCTCTAGATGCATAGGTGGTACTTGTCAACCTGAGTTTAACTCTGGGATTACCTGGCTGAACTGCTTCATTGAAAAATTTCTTTCCTTAAGTCTTTCCTTTTGAGCTCATAAAATTCTTCAAATTAAAATGTTTCAATCTTTCGCTTAGAGCAGTATGGTTCTGATGTGAGTGTGCATCAGAATCAGCTAGTGCTTGTGTGTGCTCAGTCACATCCAACTCTTTGTGATCCCAGGGACTACAGCCCACCAGGCTCCTCTGTCCGGGGATTCTCCAGGCAAGAATACTGGAGTGGGTTGCCATGCCTTCCACCAGGGGATCTTCCCAACCCAGGGACCGAACCCAGATCTCCTGCAATGCAGGTGGATTCCTTATCATCTGAGCCACCAGGGAAGCCCAATGGTTAAGAATCCACCTGCCAATGCAGGAGACTCGGGAGATGCAGGTTTGATCCCTGGGATGGGAAGATCTCCTGGAGGAGGAAATGGCAACCCACTCCAATATTCTTGCCTGGAGAATCCCCATGGACAGAGGAGCCTGGAGGGTTGCAGAGAGTTGGACACGACTGACCGACTAAGCACAGAACAGCACATCCTTTATCACTGTGCCACCTAGGAAGCCCAGAATCAGCTGGGAGGATTTGTTAAAACACTGGGCCCTGCCTATAGAGATTTTGATTCATAGGTCTGGGATAGGGACCTAGAATTTGCATTTCTAACAAGTTCCTAGATAATACTAATGCTGCAGGTCCTAGGAACATACTTTGAGAACACTGGCTGGCCTGGATTGCCCAAAACAAGACCTCAGTTAAAGTACTGGGATTACAATCTTCAGAATGTAAGGTTTAAAAATCCCTCTGTTTCCAAAAACTATATTGTCCTCAACAGCGCCTACAGCGCTCTGTCCAGAGATCCTGTTTTATGGTCTTCAGAAAATAAGGCTTAAATATTCTGCCAGAGTAAGGGATGTTCCCTAATTGGGATGAGAAATAGGACTGAGCTTCTCAGTGTCTCTTAAGCATATATTCAATCAATCCCTTTGTTTTCAATCCCACTTTCACTTACATTTCCAGAAGTACATAGCACTGCCAATTTTCAAGTGTTCTGAGGATTCTTTTGGGGCAAGTCAAGGTGGTTTTCATCTTTTTGCCACTTTGGGCTCTTCTTGATCAAATTTTATGAGTCATTTCCCATTCATCCATCTATTTCCCAACTTCCAAAATAATATTGCTCTCAACTCTCTACATCATCTTCTCTTTATCCATTAGGACTTTGAAAGAAAATCATTTTACTATCATATCAGTGGAGTCTGGGAGAGAAACAGAGGTAAAGGTTTGTGTTCAGTCTGCTAACTTCATTTGGAATTTAGAAGAGTGAACATGGGAACCATGTTCCCAGACTCTGATTGCATCTCAGAATATAAAACAAACGGGACGTACTCAAAGCTAATTGAACCATCCTCAAAAGTTACACTAGGCTGGTCAGTTTTATTCGCTTCAGACTTGGCAAAAGAAATCAACTATGTTTGCATAGGGAAAAATCTGTTTCACAGCTTTAGACTGCAACTCTCCCAAAGCCAGTGTGCCACAGGTCTGTAATACAAGCTACATATATGAAATACTGGTGACTCAAAGCAAGAAACCAAAGGATGTGAACAAGATAGCTTATCTTTGCATATAAAGAGCAACAATAAAATCATTAATACCATGCTAAGATATTCTTATCTTTTTCATACTATCTTCGGCCCAACAACAATTAAAATTATAATTCACTGAACAAATATCCAATGTCAGAATTATGGTGGTTCCATTATGTACTCTGTCTCATCAAATCTTTACACAATCTGCTAAGATGGGCATTATGTATTTTAGTCTTTTAATACCAATTAGGAAACTGATATCTAGAAGAGGTAAGAAACCAGTTGAAGGCCATACAGGAAGGGCAGAGCAGAATAAAACTGTAGGCTTATCTTATTCTAAAGCCCCAACATAATCATTTTGATATAACACGAGTTAAAAGCAAATAAAAACATTTATTTTGAACATAAAATAAATTTTGTTTTTGTAATAAACCAAGCTGATTTTGTAATGTAACACAGCACATTTGAATTCAAGTTTTTTACAGATTTGGACCACATCTTATTTTGTGTAGGTGTGGGACCCATACAGCACCCAACAGAGCAAAATATCATTAAATTGAAGACTTATAATTTAATAGCTCTACGAGTAATATATAAGAACCAGTTCATTTATGATTATTATAAATATAAATGGTATGTTATGAGATGGATTTCTGCCAAAAGAATCAACAGGACAGAAAAGCCTTCAGAGAGACACAGAGCTTGTTAACATTACTTTGCACTATCTTCTGTTTGTTTTGTTTTTTTTAAACAAAAACAGATTCTAAGCATTTGAATCAACAACGTAGTTTTCCCAAAGGATTTTCTCCGGGTAGATATTCTTGCTTTAGTTTATACAGGTCATTCTGAAGTTTTATGTTCTCTAGGGAGCCTTCTAAATGAAGAATGTAATCAGAAAAGGGAGATTCAGCTAGAGAGTAATCAAGTTTTAAAATTTAAAAAATAAAGGAACACAGCTTCACTTACTACCCTAGAGTAGAAGCAATCCAGTAGACAGATAAAAGAGTGTGGGCAACAGGAGGAGAGGTGAAAAATAAAAGAAAAAAATATTTTTTAAGCTTGTTTGGGAGAAGCTCTAAAAGGAAATGCAGAGGTGTTAACAATTAGGAGGAAGAGGAGATGGAAAGGAGAAAAATGTGCTTACAACTGCCCATGAAATAAATGTCTGTTACAGGACCACAGGATCCTGTTTCCTGGGAAGGGGAAAAAAATTACTTAGCTACATTTTATGTTATGTCAGGCCAAGAGATATATCATAGAGTCATACAAAGTAAAATGTCATTAACTAATACTGAGCTGTTCACTCCATTTAAAAGGACTTGTTAGGAAAACTAACACAAAATGTGTTGCCCAATTTAGAAGACAGCTTAACCCATCTGGAAAAGACAAATATTTTATTGGTCTGTGCATTAAGTCTGTGCATTAATGCCCCCTCCAAAGATGTCCACACCCTAATCTCCAAAACATATGAATATGTTCAGTTACAGGGCAAAGAGGAACTCAGGTTGCAAATGGAATTAAGTCTGCTGATCAGCTGAGCTTCCTGCCAAAGCGACTAGCAGCAGCAGCAGCAATGAAGTTTTATAAAAACAGAAAATAGAACTGAATTAAACAATTACATGTAGCCTGTTTAATACAACATCGTCACTGCATAATACTCATTCGGTTTGGCCAAGTCTGCTTCTTTCCACACTTGCAGGATGCTGCTGCTGCTGCTAAGTCGCTTCAGTCGCATCCGACTCTGTGCGACCCCATAGATGGCAGCCTACCAGGCTCCTCCGTCCCTGGGATTCTCCAGGCAAGAACACTGGAGTGGGTTGCCACTGCCTTCTCCAAGGCAGGATGGAGTTAACCAAAACATCCTTTCCTGAGAAGAACGTCCACTGGTCTGTATGTACATTTTAAATTTTTAACTACATCAGTCTGTCATCAGATGTTCTTTCAAGATGCTTCCTCCATTCCTTTAAAACTGCTCCCCTACTAGGGACTATTCCCTATTTCCCTTTAAACACTATCAAGGTGCTACTGTGAATGACAGATGGGAATTGGTTGTACTGAGTGTATGTGAATAATAAGGAGGTTATACTTATTTGGACATCTTAATTGAAAAAAGCACCAAGAATATGTCCTTACTAATACACTTTTTAAAAATACTTTGAGAAAGAAGAAAATAAAGCAAAGCCATTTGTATACAAAATAAGATATATGAGTACATACTATGTGTCAGGTACTGCTTAATGCACTGGGGAGACAGCAGCAAACAAGAAACAAAGATCGCCTACATAATAGTCTAAATGACAGGCAGTGAATATGGCAGAGTTCATAAAAAAGTAAAATATACCAGATAAGTGTTAAGAGACAAAGCAGAAAAGACAGGAAGTACCAGGGAGCCTGCATCACAGCAGTGGGCCTGGTATGGAGAGAAGTTCCAGACTCTGTCTCTGTTCTGAAGGTACAAACAGAATTAACTGATGGATTTGACACATGAAGTATTGTCAGATATTCAACTATTGAGATACTGTTGGAGTCAACAGACATTTCGACCAACTTTCTTCATCAACAGCACCGCACTAGGAGATATTCAATCACTTAACTCATGAAACAACAAAAATTCTGATATCATGAATTCCCTATATATTAAATGACAAGGAGATAGGAATTTGAAAGTAAGGCTTGAAAGGAAACACATCACTGGTGATAAAGCTGATTGACAAGTCAATTACCAAAGATCCTAAATAGAATGCCTTCACTTTATTTGATGGACCAATAATTCATGATGAATCTTTGAAGACTAAAGAAAAATACTATATAATCAAGATTAAACACACAGGGAAGTTATTTCAATAATCAACAACTTAACATCAACTTTTCATGTGGTCTCAGGGTGAAAGGCTTTTACTTATATTTTTAAATTCAAAAATAAAGCGTACTGATTAAACCAATAAGGCTCTTTTCAGCTTAGCAAAAGTAAAAACAGTATGGTAATGCTACTGAAATTTCACTTTTATGTTCCTTAAACTTTATAGTTTCTCAAGGGTACATGTGAAACTAATTTGAAAATAAGTATCAAATACATAGTATTGAAAATTATATATGGAATAACTGGAAAATGTATATATAGAGAAATTTTAAATTTATATCTACATAAATGGAGACGGAAAGAAGAAAGGAGACAAGAAAAGAAGGGAGGGAAGGAAGAAGCATCACTCTTTTGCAAGCATCTGCTATTCCCAAACTTCCTCCAATTTCATGACATGATTATTCAAGGCTGTACCAGAGAAATCCAGCAGGTGGCACTCATACATTTTTCTAAATGGGATGCTGAATTAAAAACAGAATTGTTTAAATTTTGTATTTCAGGCCAGAAAGACCAAATAAATCATAGCTGGAAGCAAACACATTTGAAAATTTTCTATTACCATGGAGAAATAATGCTTTTAAGCTGCTTTAACGCACATTCGTAGCTTGCAAGCAACTTACAATTTTCACTTCCTATTCTAGCAGCTGATAGAAAGTAAGCATTCATAATCATTACCTGCCAATCAACAGCTTGATAATAGAAGGCCATAAGTGACCATGGAGAGACTCACAAACATTTCTCATGATGGCATATGGGATCATTACTTTCTTCCACTTTCTCTTCCATGCTTTTATTGATTGTTCTATATAGATGGGTTTTGAAATTAGGAAACATTATTACTACCATTTCAACTAAGTAAACAGAGGCTCAGAAAGAGTAAGAAAATTAGAAAGAAAGAAAGAAAGTGAAGTCACCCAGTCGTGTCCAACTCTTTGCGACCCCATGGACCGTAGCTCACCAGGCTCCTCCATCCATGGAATTTTCTGGGCAAGAGTACTGGAGTGGGTTGACATTTTGGATATGGTAATTCAACTAAGAAAGAAAATAAACAATAAATGAACCCAGTTTAAGAACTGGATAACCAAGAAATCCTCAATTAATAAATATGGGTTTAATGAACAAGTTTATTCAAGCCATACTTCAACACACCTTTATTGGACACTTCCCATACGCTGACACTGCTCTAGGCTCTGAGAAAAAGGTGGTGCATAAGACACATAATACCCTGCTCATGGAACTTGTGGTTTTATAAGCAAAAACAGACAAGAACGACTTCAGAAATCTCAATAGTATGAAGAGAATTAAACTAGATGGTGTGATGTGATCATATGACTACTTTAGACTGACTATTTAAAGGAAGGTTTCTCCCAGGAGGTGACATTTCAGCTGACATCTGGACTACAGAACAGATGGCCATACAAACACCCGGAGGAGGAGCATCCCGGGCAGAGGGAACACAGCTTCGAAATGAACCCAAGGCCAGAGTGAGTCAGGCCTCTTTGGGGAGCAGAAAGAACAGAAAGAATGGCAGTGTGGCTGGAGAGGAATGTGCAAGGAGGAGAGGGTATGACCTGAGTTCTAAGAGGTAGCTAGGAGCCAGGACGAATGGATGAAAGAACGGACAGAAGGAACAACAGAAAGGGAAAAAGAAAGAAATATGAAGAGCACTAATTTTAGGTTAAGCAGAGATTCTTTTACATGCTGATCTTTCTGGAAGTTCTCCATTAGTCCATATTCTTGCCTTAGCAGGTACTGAAGAAAGGAATACAACTCATTATGTACGAGTTTAAGAAGATGCCATCCCTCAGGTTATCACCTTAAATTATCAATAACTACAGGGTAGCACTGAAAAAAATCTGCAGAAAATGTAAAAAACTGGGATGAATAGGTATTAATTTCAAGAGATACCCAGAAGGTGAATTTTCAATAATACTTGATTTGAGTCTGTACTTCTCACGGAGTACAAAGGATATTCTTGGTTAATTAAAGATTCACATTAACTGATTCTGATTAGTCAATGTTTTCTGGAAGCAAAAGGATGATTTAAATGATCCTCAAATTTCTGTTATCTTCTAATATTTACCTGTTGTGTTTTTATTATAAGCACATTTTCAAAAACAATGTATTTTTAAGACTGTTGAAGTCTAAGAAATTAAACAGTAAATAAAGAGACCCATTGCCTTCTCCAATCTCACATGAATCAGACATCAATCAAAATCTCAGCTTTTCCTGCAAAAACTGCAATATATGTTAGACCTCCACTAGAATCTCAATAAAAAGCTTTGCTTTTACTGGATAAAAATATTTTTATAAATATAACCTTTATTTTACAGATTTTAATTGGCACCATATTTTAGAGCTGACATTACACTGATTGCTATGATTGCATTCATGTCACCCATTTCCAACCAGGAGTTTCTTTGTTTAAATGCTACAAAAGCCATCAACATCATGTACTTTGGTGGTTTGAATTTACAAACACTTTTAGCAATCACAAAGCCCTACCCAGAAATATTCATTAGTAATTGTATTTGCGTCTATTAAATGTAGATTAAGAGGATTTTATTTTAACAAGATTTTATTTACCAACTAATTAGAATGACAATTTATTACCAGTATGACAACAATTAACTTAGAATTAACAGAACAGTACAGCTTTTCTGGTTGCAAGAAAAAAAGAAAATCATTTTTCTCCCACTCTATGGGCCTCATTTCCCACAACTACTCATATCAGTCACTGTTATTAATTTCACATTTTTACTTACTCTTTATTTTCCCAGACATTTGAATTCTGCTGCTGTCAATTTCACAAAGGTCTTTTTAAGATGAATTTGCTATATATCAAAAGCAGCTGTTTAAATAAGCATTCGGTACTGTCAGCTTTGCTCTTGATACTTTCCATAGAGGCAGCTAGGACAGTGTTTTACCATCAGTCATGGCTTTCCTCGTTATACTTTCTTTCCAATCAAAGTAAATATGCTTTTACAACCAGCATTACCCTGCAAAATTTTCCTGATGTTTAATGAATGTGACCCTTAGTTCATTCTAACAACGAACCAATGATATCCCAATTTTCCCTCAGAGACAGAGTTATTGTATTATTTCATTCATATATTAGTTGATGCTGTCTCAGTATCATTCCTTCGTCAAATGTCAGTAAAGTTAGTAAGAAAATGTTAGGTAGGTAGAATAGGGAAAAGGAGTCCAAAATGGTGGTGGCTAAAAGACAAAGAAGGGAAAAGCCCCTGAAAATAGAACAAAAGAAGGTCCGGAGGACCGGAATGAGGACCTCGGGTAAAACAAACAACACTCCTGGCTGGCCCAGTTTACATAGGACAGGCCCAGGGAGATATAAACAAATAAAAAGAGGAGCCAAAGCTAGCTCTCTCTTTCTCTCCCCACCACGCGCTGGGGCGCTCTCCTCCTGGAGTCTTTGGATCGTCGTGCCCTCACACCTCGAAGATGGGTTTTCCTGCTATATTCTAAATAAAATAGAGCTGTAACACTGAGCTGTTACACTGATTTATCTAAGAGCTATAACATGGTCCATTCGAGACCTGAGAGCTATAACATGGTCTGTCCAAGACCCGAGAGCTGTGACACACAAGGGGGCTTTAATGTCTGTCACTCCAAATCTTTGTTGTGACCAGACAAAGAACCAAGGAACATACACTTGTGTGACAAAAATAAAGGTTCTTCTCTGGTAGGATGATTTAATCATTACTAGACCAAGCAAAAGTTTAGTTAAATTTGAAACACAATGTTTAGGAAGCATGTGAAACTGAAAGTCGCTCAGTTGTGTCTGACTCTTTGGGACCCCATGGACTGTATAGTTCGTGGAATTCTCCAGGCCAGAATCCTGGAGTGGGTAGCCTTTCCCTTCTCCAGGGGATCTTCCCAACCCAGGGATCAAACCCAGGTCTCCCACACTGCAGGCACATTCTTTACCAGCTAAGCCACAAGGGAAGCCCTTTAGAAAGCATAAATGCATAAATGCAACTTTATGCATAAATGCAACTTTAGAAAGCATTCCTACCTCCAACATTTTCAAAGATAACTTCATTCTTCCCATTCTTTCATTAAAAAAAAAAAAAAAGTCTGGTGTCTTAACATAAAAGGGCCACAAAACTCTGAGACCTAATCCCTGCTTTAGGCTAATGACAGAAAATATTTTTCATTTTTAGTTCATGTCTTGGAAAAAATTCCCTTGACAGAAAATGCTCTGAACAAGACTCTGAAAGGCAAGTATATACGCTTCATCTAAGTTTTTCAGGATGACAAAGGAGAAAAGTCAGGAAGAAACATAAAAGTTGAACTAAAATATATCTGCTTCAGATACATTAAAATATTTTTTAGTATACTTAACAACTTTAAGTAGCAAATTTTATACTATAAATAAATATTTGAATGACAGAACACCTTAGCCTTCTACAGCCAGGATTTAAAAGCATATCAAATTTATTTCTAATCATGTCACTGAACTGCTATTGTTTTCTGGACTGCAAATAAATGACTTATTCATAATAATGTGACACAGTTATGTATGACTGATTGGTACAAAATAGAAAGGGACTTTGTCCTCATCAGAGATTAGAACAGCGCCTGTCCAGTGCATGCTGTCTGTCCAGCTGCAGTTAGCCAGCTGAATTACTGACTGCCCTTCTGGTAAAAGATTCAATAGACTTTTCTCAGCATAATATCTACTCTATAATAAATTATCAAATCTCAATTGACTCTGTTTTAGAGTCATTTCTAGATTCCAATTCACTATGATACAATGACTTCACCCTTATCTTGGACTTTTAAGAATCTCATCATGATTTATCAAGTTTTAAGAGAAAAAGGATAGGCAGACAATTCTCAATTTTTGTTTCTTTTACAGAAGAAAACTATTGATAAAACAATGAGTAGTTCAGAAATTTTTCTGATTGTACAGGCCTTAAAGGTTTTCCCTTTCTTTGCTTTTTCCTCCCATTTCAATAATTAGGCCAGGGGATAAAGAAAGGAATTTCTAGTCCAGTGGTTACGCTCTACATCCTGTAATTTTGTTGCTGTTTTTCCCCTAGCCAAATAGCTCCATTAATCAGCAGGAAAAACATGCAGCAAACTATCTATGCTGCTGCTGCTGCTAAGTCGCTTCAGTTGTGTCCAACTCTGTGCGACCCCACAGACGTTAGCCCACCAGGCTCCCCCGTCCCTGGGATTCTCCAGGCAAGAACACTGGAGTGGGTTGCCATTTCCTTCTCCAATGCATGAAAGTGAAAAGTGCAATTAAAGTCGCTCAGTCATGTCTGACTCTTAGCGACCCCATGGACTGCAGCCTACCAGGCTCCTCCGTCCATGGGATTTTCCAGGCAAGAGTATTAGAGTGGGGTGCCATTGCCTTCTCCGAAACTATCCTAGTATTATAGCAAGTGGAGGGCTGAGAATTAGCAACCTGCTTCTAAAATAACTTCCATTATAGGAAAGAACTATGGTAGCAAGTCAGGAACCTCAGCGCTGTAGCAGTTACTCTGGGTTAGTTAGGCTTTAGTTATAACTAAGTATAGGGAAAATTTAGTGAATTCATTTAATGAACGAGCATTCATTTGAAAACTGCCTTTTTGGATAGCCAATGTCATCTTCTAGAGTAATTAAAGTCAGTCTGAGACATATTTTTACTTAGGTAATTTCAGTTACTTTTTCCTACTTAAGAGTTTAATGAATTACTAATTCTTAAAAAAAAATTAAGAACAGCCATCTAATATATTGTAGTTTTATACACTGCAATTTCTACTGATTGTTGTATTTCCTTTTTTCAGTGAACTTCTTCCTTTGACTACCTGATTCTAACAGTCCCAGTTATTCTGGTTGGTATTACTTGAGCAGTGTAGTCTACCGTGCAATCTTAAAACAATCATTCGACTGCTTGAAAATTAGTTTAAATCTTAAAATATTCATTTTAAACATTCTGAAATAATGAAAATGTTCTGAGCCTTCCATTTTTCTCAAATTCAGTTCATATGAATTCTGACTCCATTACTGAATATTCAATCTAGATAGTCTACATACACATTCATGAAAAGATTTTTACATCAGTAAGTTTATTCTGCATATATGACATTCTGTGTAAGTTATATAAATAATAGGCAGATCTCTACTTCACATTAATATTTTAGCTACAAAATCAATAATGAACAAAAATCACTGCAAAAAAGGCTTTACATGTAAACTTACCCTGCATATTAATGATATGATACACATTTAATAATAAATATTCACAAGACTCAGAACTTAGAATGTGGTTAGATAAATGGACTAAAATAAGACAGAACTGAAGTTATGACTAATCCCAGTAACCACTTCCCACTCTATATTTGCATATAAAATAGACTGCAATTCCCTGATACCATTACTTTTTTTTCTTAAGTAAAAGTAATTTACTATTAAATATTTAAAGAATCAAAATAAAAATAACTTCTAATATGCAAATTACTTAAACAGATGGCAACTGCTACACATCTCAGAGGAGAGTTTTAACTTTGCTACTTAAAAAAAATAAGGATATAAAGTAACCTATACAAAAAGTTATGCCCAAATAAGACTTGATTTGAAACAAGACTACCTTAATATCAATATATCTAAGACATTTGTAAACATCTCATATTTGATATCAAACTAATTCAACTACAATCACAAAACATTTGCATTCAGTACTTTGAGATATATCTTTATATAGATTTTGTTTCCCTCCCCACCGACCACAATTTAGGGCCTTGTTGAACAGTTTCAATATACTTTCTTTTTTGTGCCATGATTACATTCCTGTATGTAGATCAATACAGTGAATGATAACCACAGGCAGGACTGTAGAAGCCTACATAATATTTGTAATTTGTACTTATGACATATGACTTCTAATTCTGATAGTTCCAACTAGGTAAATACAGAGAATGTAATAAATACCCTTTTATTTCTTCCTCTTTGTTTATTCTTGCTTCCTTCTTTCTTCCCACCACAAATATATAGTCTTGAGTTATACATGAAAATACATACAAACATCAAAAACAAACTATGGTTACATAACGGGAAACGGGAAGGGATAAATCAGGAGCTTGGGATTAATAAACACACACTACTATATATAAAAGAAATAACCATCAAGGACCTACTGTATAGCACATGGAATGCTACTCAGTATTCTCTGACAGCCTATACAAGAAAAGAATCCGAAATAATGAATATGTGTATATGTTTACCTGAGTCACTTTATTGTGCACCTGAAACTAACACAATGTTGTAAATCAACGCCAAAGTTTTTTTTAAAAAATAATTTAAAAATTTTAAAGAAACTGATGAAAACATACCTTTCTTCCTAGTTAGGAGTTCCAACTGCAGAAAGATATCTGATGTTGTAAATTTAGAGACAGTACCAAGGTTGATCCAAATATAAGTACCCTGTTTTCAATTTCAATATTTTAGGACACCAGCAAAAGTGAATCCTGACGGCCAAAAGAAGACTATGTACCTCCCCAAGTAAACGACTTATCTCATTCTAACCAACACTGGCATTAGGAATAAAACTGGCAGGACAAAGTGCTGGAAAGTGGCTGCAGGTGCCCCAGACTCAAATCTACAGATATATTTAGAGAAAAGTGGAGAAAGCTGGCTACTCAAGATGAAAGGCCTCAGAAGGCCTCTGTCAAAAGACATCACCTTGTGATTACAAAGGATTAAAATCAAAGTAAACATCTTCGCTGGTGCAAATGGTACTGACAAAAATTGGGTCTATAATCTGAGTTTTTCCACCTATACGTGTTTGATTTGATCCAAGGTAAGCTGCAAACAAAGGACGAATAACATTGGAAAGTACAAATGAGCTTAAGGGTCAGGGTGAATAAAAAATCTGAGAACACAATATCTGTTTCCTCTTTTTAATTCTTTTAGAAACACAATAAAACCACATAAAACCCCTTAAGTTTCAGTAGGTAACAAGACCAAAACTTATATTTTAGAGTTCTAATATATCAATTCTAGATATCAAACAACTCTAAATATTTTTAACCTCAAGTTTTCCACAAGAATCTGTTGTAATGGTTATCATTCATGTATCTACTGCAAAGATCTAATACTAAGATGCTTTGACCAAATCTTAGATAATTGATCAATTCTTTACAAGTTATTTGTTTCCTGATGATCTTTCTGTGCCAATGTCTGAAACAAAAACATACAATTTTTCATGAGACAAATGAAATTCTTCACAAAAGAATTACGTAAAATTCATGTAAATTTAGCACAACTGGGCATTTCTAAATTTTACTACTGAAAGTTTTAATAAAGATATAAATCCTATAAAATATAACTCCTAACACAATCTATTGGAAAATCTTGAACAAGAAAATGTTTCTGGAAAATAAATATGAAAGAAAACAAAGTGTATTAAATTAAAACTATATTTTAACATGCTTTAAAGCTAGCTATATATGTCTTCTATTAAAACAGAGCATGACAAATACTTGTTCATTTTATAAACAACCAAAGAGGTTAAAAGCAATTCGAAGCATTCCCACACAATCTGAAAATAGATTTCTAATAATTGAATCCAAAATTCTTGAAATCATAAAAATCCGTAATAAGAAAGTTTTAGGGTCAAATATAATAGAAATATAATTTATTCTTAACAAAAACAAAAAGCTTTTAAGCACTATGATAGTTAAACTTCTTCAGTGCATTAATCCTCTAATAACAGTTTCAGTCAAGGGGATGTTGTGAGGTCAGGTTTAAATTTTTTTAAATTTATAGTCTCTTTAAATATAACTTGCCTTATGCAGCATCAATTCTCCAAGACTCAAAACATTTCACAGGTTCATATTTTTACTTTAGTTTTGCTTGTTGCTGTCCTGTTTTTTGTATCTAGCACAAACCCATGTAAAGGGCAGAATATTAACTTAATGAAATTTATTCCAGTAAAAACATTCTTATCAGTAGGTAAAAAAAATGCTAAACAGAAGTCAAACCATCAGTGATGGCTTACCGACTCCAAGAACTCTATTTCTGTTTGGAGAGCATCATAAACACTCTGCATGTCGTCTTCCTTATAAAGTTCTAATTCTTTTTTAAGTCTGTTTTAAAAGAAAAATTCACTTAAGTAATTAGTTCAGCAATACATTTTATAATAATTCTTTATTAAATGAATAGTGGCAGATATGTAGCTTCTATCATCACAATTTTAAGTTAACATTAAAGAATTTGGAAAGAGATTTTATAATTCTAGCCATTAAAATTAGTCTAGCAAAATTAATTAAAGGAATAAGAATTTGAAAGACGAAAGAAGAAATAAAGCTACCTAATTTTCAGGTGATTTAAAAACATACTTTGAAAACCCAAGAATCAGTGATAAAACCAACTCAAATAATAAAACAATTCAGTAGGGTGACAAGATATAAAATTAGCAAACAAAAATAGGTAGCCTTCACTGTCACCGCTTAGCTGCTCAGTTGCGTCTGACTTTATAACCGTTTGGACTGTAGCCCACTAGGCTCCTCTGTCCATGGGATTTTTTTCCAGATAAGAATCCTGGAGTGGGTTGCCATTTTCTCCTCCAGGGTTTTTCATGAATAGGACATCAGAAAAATGGTTACTATCCCCAGTTAAATAAAATTTTACTTGATCCTAAGAAAAAATACTAATACTTTTTCCCCTGGTGCTAGGTGCATTGATTCTAAAGTTCACATATTAAGAGAAGAAAACAGTCTAGAAAAAATCTTGAATTTTTTTTTTTCAATAAAGTGCAAAAAAAAAGAGAAAACAAAGAAGGATAACTAGCTCTATGAGATACTAGATCATACCATTAATCCTTCATAATTAAAAAAGTACAGTACTGACAGATAAATAGAGCAGTGGGACACAGAAGATAGAAATAGCTTAAGAAACAAATGGACATTTAGGATATGCTAAAAGAGCCACCTAAAATCACTGTAAAAAGAAAAGAAGATGGGCTTTTTAATAAGCTGTGTTAGAATAACTAGAGAGCTATCTACTATATGACAATAAATGGACTGTCAAAGCTAAAACCACCTCTTTATCTCACAGCACATATCAAAATACACTCTAACTGGATCAAAGATTTAAGTGCAAAAATAATAAAACTATGTAAGGACAAAGTGAAAGTGAAAGAATAGGGAAATTCCTTTATAAGTTGATAGTGTTCAAGAACTTTCTCACTATGGTTCAAAATATAAATGAAATATAAGAGTATTCAATTTAATTTTAAAAACTGCACAGCAAAACACATGAGTAGAGTAGAAAGATGAATGACAATCTTAAAGAAAATACTTGCCATATGTATCACTAATAAAAGTCTAATCTCTCTAATATGTAAAGGACTTTATAATCAAGGGGGAAAAAGACCAAGAGGCTGATTAAAAAATGGTGAAGTCATAAAAAGTCAGTCCACAGAAAAAGTATAAAAATCATCCCTAAACATATGAAAAGTGCTCAATATTACTCATAATAAAGACTTGAAAATTTACTACACAGGGATACCTTGTCTCATCTATCAGATCGGTAAAACTCCAAAAACTTGATGACACATTTTTTTCATGAGCTTTGGGTAAATGTTTGGGTGTCCTCAAACATTGATAGGGTAATTTAAAATGGTTAAACTTCAAAGAAGAATTTGGTAGTATCTAACAAAACTACAGTTAAATTTTTCCTTTGACTTCACCATTCACCACCAGTAATACACCCTGTAAGTACAAAACAATATATGCACAAAGTTATTACTGCATTATTATTTGTAATCACCAAATATTGTAAACAACCTGTGTCCATTCTCAAGAGATGGGTTGAATAAACTATAGCACATCCATATAATGGAGTATTATATAGTATAAAAAATGAAGATAAAAAGTAACACAGAAAGATGAAACAGAAACTAACAAAGTTGATCACCTATAGCAGTGAGTGAAAATGGGGTGGAATAAATAAGGAATAAAATGAAACTCATCTGCGTGTATCTTTTTTTATATACTTTTGAACCATGATGATTATTTATATACAAATAAAATTAAATAAATTTGAGAAAAAGAACCATAAAGTTTAACACAAAATGACAGCTGAATTAAACACAAACAGAACAAAATAAATCTGTTTTTCAAACTAATAATCACAGATAAAAATTAAAAAGAACTCAAGTAATTTTCAAAAATAGTAGTCTATATACCTTCAGTGAGATATGTTGTAAGGCAGTAAGAATTACAAAGGAATCTTAAATTTTACTACTTTTGTTGTTAGTGAGGGTACACAGCTAGTTATTCTAAAATGATTTTAGACAGTTATAAGAAATGGATAACTACATTGATATTGTTACAAACCAGAGTTTTCACTAGGAAAAGGAAGATGTACATAGAAAATGGATGGAGGAAAAAAAACTGTCATTTTGGGTTTGAATGGAAGAAATCAGTATAAAAATTTATGATTTAAAAAAATGGTATTTTTATTTCTGTCCATTTAAAGTACTCGGAAGCAACACCCAGTAGTAATGAGCATTTCTAGCATGCTAATCTTAGTTTCTAAAACCAGTACCAACAAAAGATACCAGGACTCCATGAAATAATTTATCCCAGGGCTGAGGTAGGTAATATTCAAGGTGAGCCTAGGATAGTTTGTTGCACAAGAAGGAAGAAAATCGACCAAAAACTAATGGAAACATGTCAAAAGACAGAAATTTAGCTCAAGGGGCTGCCTATATACAAATCTGGGACAATCTGAGCATCAAAAATAATGACAATCAAATAAATAAATAAATAAATAAATAATGACAATCATGTATTTATAACACCTGACATAAAAAGAAATTCATGGGTCCACAGAAAACTTTAAAAAGGAGAAATTAAAAGAATGGGGTAACAGGAAGAGGAACTTCTTTTTTCCCCCAGAATTTTACTAACTAACAAATGAACAGGAATTCCATTATTAGAAAGTTGCCGCTTTCCAACCACCTATGTAATAATTTACTCCAGGAAGCATCATTAGTGGACGCTAAAATGACTGCATGAAAAGTTACTGGGAAAAAGGCTGTGCACAAGGTCTGAGTCATCCCCTATATCATTTAGTAAATATCCATGGAAAAGACTATTTTCTCATTGGAGTAACCTGGCAGACACAATCTTACCTAAGCGATCAAACCTAACATAACTGAAAATGAAACAAAATTGGCATTATATGCCTTCTGATGCAATGTTCTGAGGATACAATCTTATTTATATATTATTCTTGTCCCAAATTATTTAACCTGAATCTAATCTCTAAGGAACAAATGAGTCTAATTTGAGAGACATTCTACAATGGCTTATACTCTTAAACAACTTGATTAAAAAATGGGCAGAGGATCACTAATCAATTATATGTCAAAAAATATTTTTTAAGTAGAGGAAGCTTTTAGATTAAAAGAGATTTAAAATATCAGCTGCTTGTCATGTGTGGACCTTATCTGGAACTTAATTCACACAAATAAAATAATGACATTTATAAATAATTAGAAATTTGAACATTGACAATATTTGATGAATCGTTGTTGTCAATTACCTTATGTGTAATAATGGATTTTATTTATATTTTTTAAAGTACTTTTTACAGAGACATAATAAGATAATAATATGTATGATATGTTTCAAGTAATACAAGAGAAAAATGAGAAGAGACATAGATTAAACAATACTGGCCATAAATTGATAACCCTTAAAGTGACCACCTGTTAAGACCCTGAGAAATATGTATGCAGGTCAGGAAGCAACAGTTAGAACTGGACATGGAACAA
The DNA here is from genome assembly GCF_014754425.2 of Oryx dammah. Classification (NCBI taxonomy): domain Eukaryota; kingdom Metazoa; phylum Chordata; class Mammalia; order Artiodactyla; family Bovidae; genus Oryx; species Oryx dammah. The sequence goes on along the minus strand of NW_024070198.1, from coordinate 35,641,350 downwards.
CAGACTGGTTCCAAATTGGGAAAAGAGTATGTCAAGGCTGTATATTGTCACCCTGTTTATTTAACTTACATGAGTACATCATGAGAAATGCTGGGATGGATGAAGCACAAGCTGGAATCAAGATTGCTGGGAGAAATATCAATAACCTCAGATATGCAGATGACACCACCCTCATGGCAGAAAGTGAACAACTAAAGAGTCTCTTGATGAAAGTGAAAGAGGAGAGTGAAAAAGTTGGCTTAAAGCTCAACACTCGGAAAACTAAGATCATGGCATCCAGTCCCATCACTTCATGGCAAGTAGATGGGGAAACAGTGACAGACTTTATCTTTGGGGGCTCCAAAATCACTGCAGATGGTGACTGCAGCCATGAAATTAAAAAAATCTTCCTCCTTCGAAGAAAAGCTATGACCAACCTAGCCAGCATATTAAAAAGCAGAGACATTACTTTGCCAACAAAGGTCCGTCAAGGCTATGATTTTTCCAGTAGTCATGTACGGATGTGAGAGCTGGACTATAAAGAAAGCTGAGCGCCAAAGAATTGATACTTTTGAAGTGTGGTGTTGGAGAAGACTTTTGAGAGTCCCTTGGACAGCAAGGAGATCCAACCAGTCCATCCCAAAGGAGATCAGTCCTCGGTGTTCATTGGAAGGATTGATGTTAAAGCTGAAAGTCCAATATTTTGGCCACCTGATGCAAAGAACTGACTCATTTGAAAAGACCCTGATGCTGGGAAAGACTGAAGGCAGGAGGAGAAAGGGACAACTACAGAGGATGAGATGGTTGGATGGCATCGCCAACTCAATGGACATGAGTTTGAGTATACTCTGGAGTTGGTGTTGGACAGGGAGGCCTGGCGTGCTGCAGTTCATGGGGTCACAAAAATTCAGACATGACTGAGCAACTGAACTGAACTGAAAGTTAAGTGATAAGTACCTAGGAGTCACTATATCTTACTTTTTTACTTTTGTATGTGCTCTAAATCTTCTATAATAAAACTTTAAAAATAGAGTTTAACAAAGATAGTGGCCAAAAAATCAACATACAAAAATCTGTTATATTTCCATGCACCAGCAATAAAGAGAATACTGATGTCATTAAAAAATTTACATTTAAAACTACAAGGTATCTAAAAATAAAACTCACAAAAGATTTTTATTAAAAAAATTAAGACCAAAAAATCATTATTTTCTGAGTTTCCAGACGAGAAATCTCAGCTTAATATAGATGTAAAATCTCTCAAAAGAGACTGTAGGATGAGTGGAATCATAAAAGATTTTCATGGATTTAAGCTGATTCGGAAATGTACATAAAAAAGCAAAGGGTCAAGCACAGCCAAGATAGTCTTGATGAAGACAAAGAAGGATAAAGGGAAGTGTTCTGCTTTAGATTAAGATTCATTATAAAGTAACAGTAATTAAGTAGTTAAAAGTTAATAGCATGCATTTAACAATAATTAAGACAGTTGTGAAAGAAATGAATGTTGACCAATTTAGCAGAACAGAAAACAGAATCTTAAAATAGATTCACAAATGTTATTCTGATTATTATTTTTATTTTTAAATAAAAGACGTGGTTTTGCAGATCACTAGAGAAAGGAGAAACTACTCAATAAATGCTGCTCAGACAACTGGTTATCATGTGGAGAAAAATGAAGCTATATCTTACTATGGAATGTAAGCAAAAATTAATTCCAAATAAACTAAAGACCTAAATGTGAAACACAAACCTTAAAAATTATTAAAGAAAATACAGGAGAATAACCTTCTGATCTAAGGTAGGGAAAGAGTTCTTATACAAGACACAAAAATGATAGCCACAAAAAGAAATGACTGATAATTTCAGCCACCGTAAAGTAAGAAATGTACCCAAGCACAACAGTATGAAGAACACCAAAAACAAACGAAAAACTTCATAAGCTGGGAAAGAGATTTTTAATGCATAAGAAGTCTGAAAATATAGCATTTAAGAGAATATAGATCACTGGGGAATTTGGTAATGTGCCAATGGAAGTATAAACTGGTTTAATCACTCTGATAGAAAGCTTGTTGCTACCTTGTGAAGTTCAACATTTACATGCCTTATACTCAGCAATTCCATCAGGCATATATCCTACAGAAACTCTTGCAGTGTGCACCAGGATGATCAAAACAGCACTGTTTGCAACAACAAAAACTGAAAACTCAAATGTGCATTAAAAAGAGAAAAAGCATATTCACATATCTATACTCAACAACATGGATGAATTTTAGAAACAAGTGAATAAAAAGCAAGTCCCGGACAGAATGATACCCTTTTTACATAACTCAAAAATAAGCAAAAATAACCAATATTTTGTTTTGGCAGGCATATAAATGACAGGTTGATTACATATATGAATACATGACATAAAGTTAGTAAATCATAAAGTAACAAAGAAAATTATATATAAGCAAGGAATGAATTAAGTAAATCATACCACATACACACACACACACACACACACACACACACACACGGAACACTCTAGGACAGCAATTACATCTGAGGTAAAGAAGGGAGTGTGGGTTAATGGAGGACCCCATAGCAAGATACTGGTCATGTTTTAGCCTAGTTCACAGGTCCTCACTGTATTATTGTACTTGAGAACTAACACCTAGCTAAGGAAAAAAACATAATAGTTATAAGAATGGATTGAGAAACAATACCTAATATATATGAAGTTCACTGTGTTCTGAACTTGTAGGAATTTAATAGTGAATAAAAATTCTGAAGGAATGCTCAAGTTGGAAAGAGAGAAAAAGTTAATGATTTGGAGCATTAGATGTTTACACAAGCATAAAATCCCTTGCAGTAAATATTTTTTAAAAGTGTAAAGTTAAATGGAGAGGAACAATATACCATATATGCTGCTATACAATGTTCATTTTAATATATATATCTTTAAAAATAAATACAATGGTAGGGATTGTTCTTCCCACTATGCCATCAATACTTGCCCTTTTTCACCTTTCAGTTCAAATGGTTTGGTAAGAGCTCTCATGCCCATCAGAATTGGGTGGTGATTGGTTTCAATTTTAGTTAGCTAATAAGAAGGAGGAGAGACTACTGAAATTAAGGATGGAATTTAAGATGAATTATAGGAAGCATTTCACAATTCAGCATATAACCAAGTTGTAGAATTTAGATCTTACTTAAAGGAAAGATTACTGTTGCTAGCTTTAAAGGAGACTGGATGCTAACGGTATGAATATTTATGTATTTGCAGCTAGGCTGGAGCTATATAATGGTAAGCAGATCTCATGCTTCAGTGCATAGACTGATTGCCTATAGGAGTCAAGAAGAGCTTCCTTCCCCTACTGCACAGCAACTAAGGGCAGTTTGCATTGGTTACTGTCTTCTTTCTCTGAATCATCAGATATTGATGAGGATGGGCCAACATTGCTAGTTTAGCAAAATGTATGTTCCATGTATTTTTATAATTTCTTGCACCATTCCATTTTTTATCAGTTACCTCTAAGTACCATGGAGAAGCCTTAACTAAAAGAACATTCTTTTTAGTTATAGAAATATAAACAAGTACTATTTAATTAGAAAGAAGGACAATTTTCAGCCAAAGTCCTAGTACACAAATTCAATGAGATTAAAATGTAGGTATGTTTCACCTCAGGTCTTTTGCTTCCATATGATATTGATTATGTAATCTTGCCTTCTAGTTCTTTCTTTTGCCTTATACTGTCATATATATTTCCCCCAGTTAATTACATTTGCCAATTAATACAATTTAAGATAAATATATAGTAGTTTAAGTGGCTATAACACAGTTAACTTAATCATTCATTTATAGTACAGCACTTAAGTTCTTATTTTTTTCTACCATAAATAAATTTCTGTGAACACCTTTGTTCATAAAGCTTCCTCTGTGCTTTGGATTATTTCCCTTGGGATACAGCTAAGTGAAATTACTGCTTTAAATGGCATAAACATTTTAAAGATGCTTACAATAACTTGTATACATCAAACTGCATTCCAAATACAAGCAATATACATCAAATTGCATTCCAAATACGACCAATGTATACTGCCACAGCAATGAGTAAATTATCTCTGTACCACATTGTGGCCAATTTTCAGTATGGTCATCTAAGTATATCTTTCAAAATTTGATTTAAAAAATTGATATTCAGTAGTTTTAATCTGCACTTAAATAATAAGATGTATAAATGAATTACCTTGTCTTATTCACTTTGGTATCCCTATAACTTGCAAAGTGTATGGTAAAAGCAAGTGTTTAATACATGCTTGTTGGATAAATACATAAATTAAAAACTACTGATTTTTAGTGTTTTCTTGCTGACTTTTTGTCTGTTAATTTTTTATAAACTGTTACCCTTTGTTCATCATAAGTACTACAAATTTCTCCCAGATTATCATTCCATGTTGATGCCATTTCTGACACATGGAATTTTAGACCTAACATGTTAAGTCTATGAATCTTATCCTTTTTGGTTACCTTAATCACACTAGAGGTTTAATAGGCAATCCTTACTACTTTCCACTAGTTTTTTACAGTGTGACATTCTTAATATCATTTCTCTATAGTAATTCATACAAAATTATTTAAGTGCCATTTAAACACAAAATACTCCATTTTAAAAATATATATGTCATGCTCTTTCATACACAATTTATTTATGAGCATGGGTTTCAAAGTTCATTCTATGAAAGTAGAATTTCAGTTTTCTAATTATGCATTCCTTCAGTCCAGGCCATCAGCAGACAGATAGGAACCTTCACAGATGGGTAAGGCTGAACTGATGAGATCTACTGAGAAGGAAGTAAAAGAGAGAGGAGTGCTACCAGCATCTCCATTACTTCAAATCCTGGTTTAGGTGGATTAGGCATCTCCTTTCACCAGGTATTTTCTATCACCTTCCCCATCCCACAACCAAAAGGGGTTGTTTCTAAAGGTAAACATGTGAAAGTGAAAAAAAAAAATGTACACTATGATATCAAAGGGACAAATGAACTTTGGAAATGATATTATATATGGCTCATATAATAAGAAAAATTATTTCAAAGTTTAGGACATTTACAAACAGGCACATTTATATCAGAATATAACATTTAAAATAATCAACTGACTTCTACCATAAAAATTTCCTTTGTATTTACTCAGTTTTAATAACTACAGTGTGTGCCAGGAATTCATGAAACAGGGGATTTCTATTAGCTTGAAGGCTACATAATCAATGCTGTAAAGGCACTTCTGTTAGTGAATAAATGATGAAGTTTTACCAGAAAAATGCAGAGTCAACAGAAATATTCAACAAAATACATAGCTAAGAATGATCCTGGAATTAAATGAGGATTTTCATATTTTATAAATATTAAAAACTAAAGAGATGATAGGGGTTGGCTACAGATATCTAATTTTGACTCATATTTTCTAGAAACTTTAGAACTGAGATTTTGTTACACCTGTCTACTTGGAGTTTATTACTGTTGATAATCAAGAGTACTGCAATGTAAATGTGCATTATTTCCTCAATATAGACAATTCTTATTACCCTGCTAAATGATGTTACAGAAACTCTTCCACAAGTATTTAAGGATACATTTATAAAAATGCTTCTAATTATGAATATTTAAGAACTTCCTCCCATCCATCAATGGGAGGAAGCTTACAAAATATGGTATCTTTATACATCAGCATTAAAAAGAATCAAGTTGATCAGTATGTATTAATGAGAAATATCTGTTTTCTAAGTAATAAAGCAAACTACAGACCAATGTTAAATGCACATGTGCGCGCGTGCGAGCGCACACACACACACACACACCCACACACACAGACTATAAACTCTGACAGGATTCGGGTCAAACTTTTAACAAGACATGAGAGAGGAGACTGATGTTTTACATTTTTGTAATGTCTAAACTTTTTTAATTTAACCAACATAGTCTACTCTCATAATTTAAAACTATCTATTCATATTTGGTAAATTAAAAAATATATACATATGTAAATATACATATTTATCTGTGTATCTTTCAGAGAGGTTAGAAGTATTCTAACATCATCATGTGCTTATACCTTCCTATAAATCTAAGGACCATCAATGTGACCTCTATGACTAACTTAACTGGATGACTTTTTCATTGAAGAGGCAACAGCATTGATTTATTACTTCATATAAATGCATTTAGAGTCTCTCAGTAGCAGGTATATATTAACTTTTGTGCAGTTTCCATTGCAAATATGCTCTTCACAAAACCACACTATCTTCAAATGCTAAGAAAGAAAATCCAGGCTGTTGACTCTGCAGCTTCATTTCAGAAACAAACTTCCTGTTGCATTAAACCAGTACAAACATTGATAATAAAAAAAAATGTAAAACCATTCTAAGTATTGTGGGTAAGAAAAAGCCAGAAATGTTTCAAGTCATCTGGTATGTTACTATTTGGAGTAAATAAAAGCTCATGATGAAGAATTGTATTTTGGTTATCCTGGTGTTGATTAATAATAACAAATAATAGGTGTTGGAAGTTTGAAGGGGTCTATTCTTTACTACCTGAATTCTGTGCATCTGAGAAATGAGGAAGGCAGAAGGGAAGCCAAGATGTCATGTTTGCTACTAATACAGCAGACACCAGAGAATGTGGCTTGTATCTACACGAAAAGGATTTACTACTAATACTGAACCCAGAATTAGACTAACCTAACTCACACCATTAAAGGCAGATGCCAAAAGCTCTCTCCCATGAAGTCCTACCACTGTAAAACTCAAGGGATAAAGGAGCAGAGTAGAACACACACTGTGAGGCAGGCCAGACTCCAAAGAGATAAGGCAAAGAAAGGAGCTGGTCTTCAGTTTATCCTTCCAAACTCAACAATCAGACTGAATCACTCCTCTCTACCTTAGAATAAGAAAGAAGGAGTTCTGGGGGAATGGCCAGGAGAGTTAAACCAGTAAAGTTTTTTCTACATAGAAGAAAACAATCAGGAGCGGGAAGAATTCCATGTGGCTATCCCAGTGGTTAATATATACCATGTGTTTGAAAAGAATATTGAAAATACATGAAGAACTTCTATCTTCTTTGTAGTAAAAGTTTTTTTAAATGTAGATGTACTCACTGGAACAAATATTTATTAAACACTATGTGCCCTTGACTATGTTAGATCCAGGCACTGACAGAAAAACAAACAAGAATTAGAGGGAGTTCCCAGTTCAGTGGGAGAGACTGATACACACAGCTATCATTGAATATGGATCAGTCATATAATGGAATTATAATCTCTATGAACACAGAGAAGAAAACAGTAGAGTGCCGGGGTCCAGCCCTGGTGGATCCAGGGAATTCGAAGGTGGGGACGGCGTCAGCATCTTTGGAAAAATACATATTTAATTACAGATATATAGAGAGATTAGAAACGGATAGTGTAGTAGTAGATAGTGTAGTGGAGAAAAGGAGGCTGAATCCAGATGGGAATTCAGCCAGAGAAACGGGAGCAAGAAAGAAGCGACATGGTGGAATCAGTATTTCTGGAAACTGATCTGATTTTTTTATTTTGGGGTTTGCTTATATACCTTTTGTTACACATAGGGATGAATACAGAGTCACGCAGGGGTCTTAGGGATATTACATCATCTTCTGGCCATGAGTAAGACCTGCTGACATTCTATGATCCTTTCTTTCCGATAACCAAAAAACTTATTTCCTCCAAGGGTGTTTTTTCTTAAACCAGGCACCACTCTCCAGATAAAGTTGCATTCCTATAGGGTGAGGGTGTAGTGAGTTACAATCAAGAAAGGAATTTATTTAACCCAAGGTTAACAGGATTAATCTTAAAGGTTAATACTTATTTCTCCTATATGTTTAAAGGTTAATACTTATTTCTCCTATATGTTAGTTATATTCATTATACGGGCAGGGAATATGGAGATTTAGCAGCAAACATCAGCCCAACAAATGAAAATCCTTTTACCAATGCTCCCCTTAAGATCTATTTAGTCTTAAGATAGCGATAAAGTTACATTTTTACGTAACAAAGACACAGTGATTTATAGCAAAGCACAGTGATCTATTACAAAAGAGAAAATCCATTAACTCAAAAAGTCTAGTATTGCTAACATCAAAAACTACCATATTTCCTTTTTTATATTCCAAATACATTGATTAATATATTCCCAGGTGCCTAAGGATATGGAAGCCTGGCAGCAATCATTGACTCAATGATAAGAAAAAGCCCTATGCTAATTAAGACTCTCAAAATACTCCAAAACTCTCTGTGCTGTTTATGGTTAAGAGGTAGTAAACAATCATGTGGCAGGAGTATGGATAATCCTGTCACACAAGCTAGTCTGTCAGCAGAGAGATTTGACCTGAGACATCCTTGTCCCACCCAGAGCAGGGAATTAGCAGCAATTATTGACACAACAAATGAAAAACCCTTCACCAATATAATTCCTAACCAACCCACTATACTAATAATTTCTAACTCCCCCAAAGAATTTGCCTTTAGTAAGTCTAAAACATCTCGTGCCTCTCAATTGGGACGCTGTAAACAATCACATGTGGCCGGACAAACCTATACCTGTGGGCTAGATAACCTTCAGAGGAGTTCGTAACCTGAAACACTCTTGTCACGCCCAAGAATTTTTATTGCCTTGGAGCTGCACGTTTACTCCTTCTCTGAGAGAAACGGTTATGGGGGAGAGCCCCCCGTAAAGTCAGAGGTGTAGGTGAGAGCATAAAACAGACTCTGGTTTTGGGGTAGATGCTCGGGAACAGGGGGTTTCCTGAGGCTTGATCACGCCTTTGCGTATGCCAAGCCTCCTTCCTCATGACCTTTGCCATGGGCGGAGTTCCTCATGCTGGCTCCCAACAGTAGAGGAATGCTTTCATAATTTATTATGCTCATTTATTCCTTCATTTATTTATTCAATACCTACTCTAGGCCAAGCTCTGTACAATACCTTTGCACAGAGCTTTGCCTAGAGTAGGTATTCCCCTGGAGAAGGAAATGGCAACTCACTCCAGTATTCTTGCCTGAAGAATCCCATGGACAGAGGAGCCTGGTGGGCTACAGTCCATGGGGTCGCAAAGAGTCGGACACAACTGACTGGCTACACTTAGCATACAACAGTAAACAAAGTAGGTAATATCTTTCCCCTTATTGAGCATATAATGAGTGATGAGACAAACATGAATAAAATAAAGCACATAAATATGTAATTACAAAATGGATTTTGTATTAAAAAGGAAAAAAATACAGTGTGTTATTAGGAAAAATAACAGGTTATAAAAAGATCACAGGGAACCTTCCCTGAGGAAATAGTTTAATTGAGATCTAAAGGATAAGGTATGTCCCATCAGGTAGGAGACATAAAGCAAGGGGCAATCTGATAACCTGAGGAGAAAGAAAGGCATAGAGAAAGGTCTTAGGTGGAAGAAAGCCTGGATTGCTTGAGGGAGCAGAGTGAGAAGGGAACCACCAGTCAGTCAGTTCAGTCACTCAGTCGTGTCCAACTCTTTGTGACCCCATGGACTGCAGCATGCCAGGCTTCCCTGTCCATCACCAACTCCCTGAGCCTACTCAAACTCATGTTCAGCGCATTGGTGATGCCATCCAACCATCTCATCCTCTGTCATCCCCTTCTCCTCCTGCCTTCAATCTTTTCCAATGAGTCAGTTCTTTGCATCAGGTGGCCAAAGTATTGGAGTTTCAGCTTCACCACCAGTCCTTCCAATGACCATTCAGGACTTTAGGATTTCCTTTAGGATTGACTGGTTGGATCTTCTTGCAGTCCAAGGGACTCTCAAGAGTCTTCTTGAACACCACAGTTCAAAAGCATCAATTCTTTGGCACTCAGCTTTCTTTATAGTCCAACTCTCACATCCACATATGACTACTGAAAAAACCATAGCTTTGATTAGATGGACCTCTGTTGGTAACCATAGTTGGGAAAAACATCTGGGAGGTGGTCATATACCATATGGTGACAAGGCATGAGCTTTATGTTGTATTATGTTCATTATGAAAGCACAGATGATTTTAATAAGGGAAATTATTCAACTCAATTTACAATGCAATGGTAGCAAGAGTGGATGAGGGAAAAGCAGAAGAGAGATTGTTACTGGGATCCAGGGAAGAGAGACGAGTGGCTAGAAATTGGATGTTAGCTGTGGAGAGAGAAGTGGAAGGATTCAAGAAATGTTTTGGAGGCAAAAGCAACAAAACTTGGTGATGGGCTGGGATAGGGTGGAAATGATTTGTGAACACATCAAACACACCTGCTACATTTCATGCCAAAAGCTCAGCCTCTCTGCACCAGTGCCAAATCGAATCATGAAGACAAGAGTTTGAGGTAAAGTAGAAAAGAATAAATTTATTGTTTTGCCAAGTAAAGGGGGACGCAGCAGACTCCTGCTCTCGAAAACTATGTATCCCAGTCTGGGAGGGTTTGATGAGGAATTTTATGGCAGGAGTTCAAGGGTAGGCTTACTGACAAAATTAGGGTATATGCAGGGCTTGCAGTCTTTTAACTCTCATTTAGAGTCTCCTAACCTTGAGGAGCTTCTCTAGTCCCTTTAATCTTGCCTCAGGCGGTTTCTTGGCTACTCCTCTCTTGATTAGCAACTGTTCAAACCTGACCTTTGGAACTCAGGGAAGGCCATGGAAGTTGGAGCCTTGCCTATAAGAAAGTGAAAGTAAAGTGAAAATGAAGTCGCTCAGTCGTGTCCAACTCTTTTCAACCCCATGGACTGTAGCCTATCAGGTTCCTCCGTCTATGGGATTTTCCAGGCAAGAGTGCTGGAGTGGATTGCCATTTCCTTCTCCAGGGGAACTTCCCGACCTAGGAATCGAACCCGGGTCTCCCACATTGCAGGCAGACGCTTTACCGTCTGAGCCACCAGGGAAGCCTGTAACAAAAGGGGGACAAAAAGACTTCTGTGCCCAGGTGCCCCTCACGGTCCTTCTCAGTTTCACATTTGGGGTTTGAGCAATTCCCAGGAAAAATGCCATGTGAGCTATGCCTTGAGGACTAAATCAGATTTTAGCTAATGGAAAAGAAAAAGAAACAGAGGTGTGAAGTCTTCTGGCATATTTGGAAATGCACAACTAGTATTCTGACGAGCTAGTAGAATAGAGTATGTGACAGAAATGCAGGGAGATAACATAGGTTATACTTTTGTTTTTGTCTGATTATATTACATTATTGAAAGAGTCAAAGAGAAGAGTGAGAAAAGCTGGCTTAAAACTCCATCAAAAATCTAAGATCATGGAATCCAATTCCATCACGTCGTGGCAAATAGAAGGGAAAAAAGTAGAAGTAGTGACAGACTTTATTTTCTTGGGCTCCAAAATTACTGTGGACAGTAACTGCAGCCATGAAATTAAAAGACACTTATTCCTTGGAAGGAAAGCTATGACAAACCTAGACACAGTATTAAGAAGCAGAGACATCACTTTGCTGACAAAGGTCCATACAGTCAAAGCTATGGTTTTTCCAGTAGTCATGCACAGATGTGAAAGTTGGTCCTTGAAGGCTGAGCACCAAAGAATTGTTGCTTTTGAATTGTGGTATTGGAGAAGACTCTTGAGAGTCTCTTGGACTGCAAGGAGATCAAGCCAGTCAATCCTACAGGAAATCAACCCTGAATATTGATTGAAAGAACTGTTGTTGAAGTGGAAGCTCCAATACTTTGGCCACTTGATGTGAAGAATTGACCCAATGTAAAAGACCCTGATGATGGGAAAGATGGAGGGCAGGGGGAGAAGAGGGTAACACAGGATGAGATGGTTGGAAGGAATCACCGACTTAATGGAAATGAATTTGAGCAAACTCTGGGAGACAGTGGAGGACAGAGGAGCCTGGCGTGCTACAGTCCATGGATTTGCAAAGAGTCAGACATGACTTAGCAACTGAACAAAATAACAATAATTAAATTGTTGAGAATTCAGCTGGATCTTAGGAAGGAGGTATTAGTGACAGGGATTTAAAAATTATCTATAGATGATAACTAAAACTTTAGACCAGATGGGACAAGCCATGGAGAGTACAAAATAAGAATTCAATCAATAACTAACTTTCAGGAAGTCTCTTCATTAAAAGGACAGAAAAAAAATGAGAAAGAAGCTTGAAAGGCATGAAACCCATATGGATAATAAGTACAAATGAAATCATAAGTAATTATACAATTATAATAATGTATAATAATTTAGAGTATTTACTGTGTACTAAGCACTGCTTTAAGGGCTTTATATATATATATATACACACACACATATTGAGTCATTTAATTTTTATTATAATCTTGTGAGGTGGTTGCCATTATTAACTTCATTTGATAGAAGTAGAGAATGAGTCACAGACATGTCAAATTGCTTGTCTGGGGTCACCAAGCTGGTAAATAGCAAAGCTGGGATTCAAAGGGTTTGTAACCTTCATCTCCATGCTACTGCCTCTTGAGACCCTGAGATTTATCACTTCTGTCCTCCCCAGACTATGTGAAAAACACTAACTTGATCAGTTATAAAGTTCTCAGGGATGCTTCTTAGAAATTAATCCAACCTCTAGTTTAGGTATTAAGCATAGCAATATTCTGTAAGTTAGTTGAGTTAACATGTGTTAATTAATGATCCCATACTCTTCACAACAGAATCTTTTAAATAAATGAATATAATTTATAAATAGTGAAAGATTAACTAAAGCAGAGAGCATTAAAATATTGTGAATATAAAGTACTGGTTCTCTTCATTAATGAATGGCATTAAGTCCAACAAACAACCTGAACATGGCAGATTAACTTTAAAAAACTTTAACTTTATAATCATTATAAAAGAATTTCAATAATGTAGACAATAAAATAGGTATCAAAATTTTTCTAATTATAAAAAGCAGAAACAATAAGCTCATAGAAATGAAGTATTAATTTTTTGCAATTGCTTTCTTACTGGTTAAAGTTTAATAAAAGTAGAAGTACAATGATAAAAACCTTAAAAATAAGACTGATTCTGAACTGGGGACAATTGTGCCCACCTGTCTCTGCCCAGGGGACATTTGGTAATATCTGGAGACATTTTTGGTTTGTAACAACTGGGGGTGAGTAGTGCTACTGGCATCTAGTTGGTAGAGACCAGGAATGCTAATAAACATCTTACACTGCATGGGACAGCTCTCCCACAACAGAATATCCTGGTCCAAAATCTCAACAGTGCCAAGTCTGAGAAACCCTGTTACAAAAACAGTATCTATACCAATAGTAGTTAAATCAGAAAATTTAAGATGAAGGTCATTACTATAGAATTCAGTATACATTTGAATACAGAAATGAAAAAGATTCTATTCTAAAATTTAGGGGTAAAATCAACTTAATATTGGTCTCAATGATGTTCAATAAATGTCATATCATTTCTTACTACCATTATTAGCTCCTTGTTATTTTGCTATTTATAAGACTGACGGCGCTCTTTTTCAAAATCTCTATACTTAGTACTTTGACTCTGCTCTTCATACTTGAAATCATTTTTATGGAACATACCAGAAGGGAAACTAAGCTACACATTTTAAAGAATTTAAAGTGGGAACTGATAAATACTGGCATTTCATTCAGTAACTGCTAAAAGGAAAAGAATGGACTAGGCATATTAACTGGTGTTTCTTTCTATCCAAATTTCCTCTGTCACCATCTCTGAAGGAGAAGGCCCTCTTAACAGACTTTGAGTGTTTAATTTTAAACCAGGGAAAACTTTTATGACTGAGGGATAAACCCACAAAACTGGAGTTCATACTGGAAGCCTTTCACTATGAACTATAATGATACCAGTGGGCACTACTATTTTTAAAAGTGTAAAAAAAATCAATGAGCAGACTGTCATTACAGAAACTCATTCTGTATCAAACATATCACCCAAGAGATTGATATTTCATGCTTATAAAACTTAACATAAAATTAAATTGCAAATATTTTCTCACAATCTACTAAAATTATGGCCTAGGGCAATACACTGCTAATATGAAGCATTTGTTCAGCTCTAGTGGACATATTTCCTATATGATTTATGTGAAAGAAGGCTTCATTTGCCTCTTCATAGATTCAGTAATGAGGTTTCTGTTTCTTACATGAAACCTAGAAAGTATAGGAAGCTCTTTAAAATTAAGCCAGCAAATGTTAACACTGAATTATTAAGAAATAATAATGAAATTAATAAACTGGGGGAGATGTACTCCTTTGGTATATAACTATGTCATTTCAGACCTCAGCCATTCTTTCATTATCCAAATACACAGAAAACATCTAAATATTCCATAGAGAAAATATATTTTCAAATCTTTAGGCACAAAAACAGAAGCACAGATTTCAAGTAAAGTAGACTATAATTTTTTTCCCCCTGAAATCTAGAAGGACCAAAAAAGATAATTTCAGTCATTTCACTCCAAAAACTTAGGAATAATAGAAAAAAGAGTTGTGGAAATGATTCTACATTTTATCTTTTAGGATGTGAATAACTCAAGAGTTCTTGAGGAATAGAAAAAGATAAGACTGTTTTCAATATTATCAACCTGATACAATTTAAAACTTATGTGTTTTTAACCAGTAAAGCATTTGCTTATTAACATATTTCAGAATACACATAGAAAGAAATACATCTTAAATGATCTTGAAATGATTATGCATTTGGCTTTATGTTGAAATCTACTTGACAACTTGAAAAATTACCAGATTTATATCAAAGTATAATAGGCAATTCTTACCGTAAGCATTCAGCATCATTTTGAGGTTTTTCATTGATTTTTATTTTTTCTGCCTCTAGATATTTAGTAGTACAAATGGCTCCATTTTTTTTATCTTCAAAACCTAAACAATTAAGACAATTCTTATACTCTTTAAAAAATTAAATATAAAGGTTATCTTTCTTCATTCATAAGAACAATGCTCTAAATTTCAGTGTTTTGTGTAAAATACATGTACTAATGATTTTATTTTTCTACTTTAAAGTAGCATTTAAAGACAGAAAAAAATCTTAAAATTAATGAAATTAAAAATACCAGATTCAACACTTATCAATTTAGTGCTTTACCTATTCCTTTTTCACATCAACAAAATACCCTTTTTACATCACTTATATCCCAATGAGTAAATACATTTTGAAAGAATAATATTAACCTATAATAGAGAAGACTCTTGTGAGCCCCTTGGACTACAAGATCAAACCAGTCAATCCTAAATGAAATCAACCCTGAATATTCACTGGAATGACTGATGCTGAAGATGAAACTTCAATACTTTGGCCACCTGATATGAACTGACTCATTGGTAAAGACCTTGATGCTGGGAAAGACTGAAGGCAAAAGCAGAAGGGGGCAGCAGAGGATGAGATAGATAGATAGCATCACTGGCTCAAAGAACATGAATTGAGCGGACTCCAGGAGTGAAGGGTAGGGAGGGCCTAGTGTGCTACAGTCCATGGGGTCACAGAGTCGGACACAACAACTTAGCAACTGAACAACAAATGATAGATATATAACTATATTCATCAGCAAAGACTCATATATGTAATACCTTTAAGCTTTCTCTGCAAAGTAAATAATTCTTGTATTAATTCACTCTTTTGTCTCTGAAGTTCATTTAACAGGTCACTATCATGTTCCATTGACTTCATTTCTAGAAATAAATATGCAAAAAAACATATTTTAACTATTTTTGGCTTTGCCTAATGTCTGTCAAGAATGATTAACTTTTTCTTGTGTAGTAAAAATGTAAGCAATGTAGGGTCAATATACTTTTGGGAGTACTGCTTAACAATATTCGATATTCCGATCCATCAGCTTGGGATGACTTTCCATTTATTTAGGTCTCCTTTAATTTCTTTCAACAATGTTTTTTGTGGTTTTTGTATACAAGTCTTAAATTTTGTTAAATGTGTTTTACTCTTTTTTGATTGCAAACTGAATGTTAATTTACAAATTGTCCATTTGGCTTGTGTATATTGATCTAATAACCTGCCACCTTGCTGAACTTGTTTATTAGCTCAAATAGTTTTCCTATGGATTCCTTAGGATTTCTACACACAAGATCATGCTATGTTCAAATAGAGATAGTTTTACTATTTCATTTCCAATCTAGATGTCTCATATTTCTTTTTCTTGCCTGATTGCCCAGGCTAAAATCTCTAGTAAAATGCTGGATACAAATACTAGGAGTGGATGAATATCTTCATCTTTTCCTGATTTTAGATGAGAAATTCTCATCCTTTCATCATAAATAAGATTCACCATGGTTTTTCAAAGACACTCTTCATCAGGTTGAGAATGGTCCCTTTTATGTCTAGGTTATTGACTATTTATCATGAAAGGGTGTTGGATCTTGCCAAATGATTTTCTGAATTTTTTATTATTTTATATCTTTTATTTATCTCTATTATACTCATGGTCTTGAATATTTTTAGAATATCAATTTTAAAAGTCTTTCTCTGTGAATTTCATTATCTCTGTGATTTCTGGAGATGTTTCTGTTGACCTAATTTCCTTTTTGGTATGAGATACAATTTCTTTTTCCCAGATATAGTGATTTTTGGTTGGATACTAGACATTTTGTTTACTATTTTATTGATGTTTGAATTTTGCTCTCTTCCCCTCAAGCATGTTGATACCTGCTATTTAGCATGTAGTTAGGTAACATAATTAGGTTCAAACCGTGCTTTTAAGATTTAGAGTGTATCCAGAGTAGCCTTAGGTCGAAGGCTAATTGGATCCTACTATTAAGGCAGGATTCTTCTGTTTAATGAGCTCTTTCTATTCTTAAAGGATAGAACATGAATGTCTCCCAGTCTTGTGTGAGCTCACAGAATTGTTGACCTTATGATTCCCCAGCAGTTTTTCTTTATTCAGTCTAAAGGATTTCCCCCTATGTATGCAAAGAATAATATATAGCCAAAGACTCAAAGCAACCTCTGTGTAGATTTCTGGAGGTTTTGTCTGTGCAGTTCTTTCCTCTCAGTATGTTGTCCTGAAAATTTCAACTAACTCAGCCTCCCTGAACTCCAGTCTTCGTATCCTCGACTCAATCAGGCCACTATGTTTTGTTTAAGTTCCCTCTCTCACTCCTGTTGTCAAAAAACTGTAACCAGGTAAAAGCTTAGGTAATCATGCCTCATGTGTTTTCCTTCTCTTAGGAATCATAGCCTTGGACAGTCTCTTGTCCTTAATATCTAAAAATAGTTTTTAATACATTTATTCTAGTTCTAATTTTTTGTATTATGCTCCTTCCTGATCCCAGATGTATGCCTAAGATGTATGCTTATATGTATGCCTTAAGAACCTCTGTCCTATACTCTCTACCCAAAGCAACTTATCTCTGAGAGCCTCATTTCCTTCATCTATGAAATTAAGCTAATTAAAAAGTATAATCCTTATATTTTAAGGGTTTAATTATGATCCAGGTAGCATTCTATGTAATTAAATATTATTTCATGAGTACTTATAACAATCTTGTTAAGGTCATTATCATTATCCTCCATCTTCATAGATGAAGAAACTAAAGCAAATAAAACGTAAGCATCTTGTCCCAAATCACATATTACTCTCTGCTGGTTCTCTTGTCCTCTTTGACATCTCTGTCTCATTATTCTCTTCCTTTCCTTAAATGCTATGCTTTTCCATTTTCGGCCTTTGGTCTTTGCTACCCCTCTATGTTCCCTCTACATGTTCCCTTTGAATTATGTTAGCAACTTCTCTGAAATCCCACACCTAATGTTCTAGCTTGATCTTCTGTATCAGTTTCACAACCAATTTCAACCTGCTACTTGGGCACTTCTACCTGTTTATCTCATAGACATCTCCAACTAAAAACAATGAAACAAAACTTAATTTTTTGTCCAGAAAAGGCTATAGTTCACCTCCATCTCTGCTCTTCCTCTTGGTACCATATTCTATCCAATCTCTGAAGTGTGAAAACTGTGGTTCATGCTTGACTTTCTTTATATCTGTTTAGTCAGTGAAATATCTGTCATTCTTCCTAAAAATCTCTTTGTCTTCTCCTCTCTTTGGTAACTTCTATTTTTTTTAATAATTTTATTTATTTATGGCTGTACTGAGTCTTCATTTTGTGCAGGGTTTTCTCTAGTTACAGTGAGCAGGTGCTACTCTTAGTTGCTGTGGGCAGGTTTCTCATTGTGGTGGCTTCTCTTTCTGCACAGTACAAGCTTAAGCTTAGGTCATGTGGGCTTCAGTAGTTGAGGCACATGGGCTCAACAGCTGCAGAACAAGGGCTTAGCTGCTCTACTGCATATGGCATTTTCCCTGGCCAGAGATCAAACCCCTGTCTCTCGCATTGACAGATGGATTCTTCACCACTAGCCTCTCTTTGATAATTTCTTTAGATCAGGATCTTATTACAGACTGCAATTACCTGCATACTAATGTTTCTGAAATGGAATTCTCCCTACCCCATTGTTTAACAGTGTTTCCTAAACTGTACTGATGGTAGAATAAAGATCACAGCAATAATATCACCTATATAGTTTCTATCACAATGTACTATAAATATCTGCCTATATATTTCATCCCCTTACATTTTAGTTTTATACCTCCAGGACCTAGAAGGGTGCCTAATATATAACAGATAGTAAACAGAATTTGGTTATTAAATAAAAGACCAATGATCATATCACACCTACTTCTAAAGAGCTTGAGACAGCTCACAGTAAAAGAGACATACAATTAAGATAAAAGTAAAAGAATAGCAATGCAATAACCCAATTTACTTATAAAAATGTAAAGTTTCTGGAAAATTCATTAAGTCAAAATAAGTTATCTTCATTAATGCCAGATAAATGAGGTGGTACTATGTTTTCACACCCATTTTAAGAATGTTTGCCTGGTTTTCTAAGTCAGATATTTGAATCTTGACATTTTCTTTCATCAAAAGCTCTCGTTTCTTTGTTAATTCATATTCATTATTGAAGTCTGTAATTTCCTTAATAAATTTTTCTTCCTCCTCTGTAACTCTTCTTTTTGTAGCCTCCTGAAAAATGGAAACAAAGGACCAAATATAGGTGTTAATTTCAACAATATTCTTCTGTAATGATTAAAATTCAATCATTTGGAAATACTGAGAATAACACAGAAAATTATATTCCTGGTACTAAAATGTTATATTCCTCCAGCAATATTAATTTTAAAACTGAGGTTATTACATGATAACAACCAACTATTTTCATGTGAAAGATTTATCCTTAATATTTTAGGAGAATTATTGAGGTAGAAATTTTACCACCCATCATTATGTATGTGTCTGTTTGTGTATTAAACTTACAGGCATATATGCCATTTTGTCATTGCAAAATTTGTGGTAAAACAACTAAATGATCAAAGTTGAAAATCTATACTCAAAGGAATTACACTGCAACTGGATGGTAAAAGAATTAAATGACCAAAGTTGAAAATGCAGATTTACAGTCAAAGGAATTACTGTCCTTTAAGTGTAAACTCCAAGAAAATCTTTTAAAATGTAGACAAGGTAAAATTACATGGTCATTTCAAATACAGTTCTAAATAACAGTTTAAATTTCATAAAATGTCAACATGAAGTAGAAAGAAATAAGAATTTCCAGAAACTTTAAACAATGCTAGAACCTAAACTTTTTGACAATGGTAGACCTAAACATTACTGTGTTTTCTAATTTTTTTCCAAGAAACATAACTAATTAAGAGCTACAGCTGGAAACTTGCCATGCCATTCATAACCATTTGGTGGTTGATTCTGACTCTGGATATATATTTTTAACAGTTTAAAATGTATTTCTTCAAAAAGTCAATTAGTTATAGATTATATTCCTAAGCTGTTCTTGTCATTTAAAGCTACTGAGTCTGTTTGCTGTGATTTATGATTTAAAAAATAAACAAAATCTATCTTTGCACCCACATCCATTAATTTGCCGCAAGTTTGAATCTCTGTGCCTTTCAAAAGCATTAAAACCAAGATCTTGAAGCCTAAGCAATTCAACTCAGTTTCAATGTTTCTTTTATGCTTATTACAACAGCAAATAATTTCTATAGTGCATCCTGACAATTTAATTCTTTCAAACCATATTACTCTACCAATTGGTTTAAAATAGCACTTAATAATTTTCCATATCTTAAGAGGACTACCTGCCAATATGCGTATGGATGATTTTTCTAAACATATATCTAAAGCATATTTTTATACAAATTTTTGATACAATTAGTAAAATAAACTTTTCCAAGTTGCTGGAGACGTACAAAGGTTTGGAGAAGCATATTCCTTTGGTTTGTAATTTCATTGCACTGTCTTTCTAAGGCATTTTCATGCGTTTTCAAAAGCTGTAAGAGGAAGGCTTTTTCAGAAAACTGCTGAACCTTTAAAGCAAAAAAAAAAAAAGAAATCAGAATGAAACAATTAGACATTTCAGGGTATCTTAGTTAATAGAATAGATCTGTATAGTATAAAAATTTTTATATCAACCTTTAAAATGAAAAATAAAATTCACATTAAACATCTACTTTATATGCTCTATCTTAAATTATTTTATAAGTGCTTTATAATTTTTATAATCTCTTCCTCTAATAAAACTATAGGCACATCAAGGGCAGAGAATGCATTTGCTTTTTCCTGATATCTAGTACATTTGGTAGCTTAGGTACTAAAGCTTTTTGATGACACACATTGAAATTTGCTTCAAGACAGCTTGTTTTAAAGAACAAGTTTTTAGTCTTATTACTAGAAAATATGATGGAGAAATCATGTATACAATATGACTAATAAAATAATGAGATCAAACCTACAAACCACAGGCAAAAATCCACTCCCATGACTATAGTTATACCCAATAAAACACAAATCTGTTAAAGTTCTCAAATGGGTTTTGAGAACTCATTTTTTATTTTAGTACCTCATTTGGTTCTAACTAGCAAAAGATATAATAAACATTAATATTAGATATGTAACTGTTATTTCACTTGGGCTATAAAGAATAGCATCTCTTGAGACTATGAATATTGAAATGAAAGTCAGGAAGCTTTAATATGTAAAAGCTGAAAATGATGCCAGACTGGAAACAATCCTTCCACTACATTCAGTACTGGCCCTCATAAGAAAGCATCACTTCAAGTTTGGGGCTGTTCCCATCTGCAAAGAGAAAAGAAAAAGGAATAAATCTGAACTTAAATTGCAAAAAGCAAGATTTATGTTAGCTATAAGAGCTTCTTCAAGGTGAGAGACAGGTTGTGAAATCTCTGTCCAAGTAGATATTGAATAGTAAAGAGTTTAGGAATAGTCTGGTCCAGACCCAAAGGGCTGGCCTAAAAGACATTTTGAAATGATATGGCTAAAAAGCCCTACAAATACTGGCATTAAAAAAAGCAGCTGAAATAAAACAGAAAATATGATCTTACATTTATATAATATCATAGCACATCTGCCCATACCTTCAGCACTTAGTGCTGATTTCATCAACTCTATCATCAATAAAGAAAGATTAGAAAGGTACAACTTACATGACCAAAGGGATTCAGAAAATACTTTCAGAATTGGGGGAGGGGTGAATGGGGCAGTATTTTACTGTCTGAGAAGACAGAAATTAGAAAACATATGTCTTGATCTATAAAATCATATACAAACTGGAAACAATGGTGAGCAAAGCTATGATCATGAATTCTATCACATTTATTTCAAATAAGAAAATACTTCTAAGCTATTTAATATATATTATATAAATGAGAGTAAAATGAGTTCCAAAGATGTTAATACCTTAACAAAAGTTATATAATTAATTAGGGGGAAACTCAGGACTAAAATTCAGTTCTTCTGACTTTACTGCTTCTAAACCATTGTCCTATTATGGAAATACTAGAACTATTTCACAGTAATATAAAGATACTTTTGGAACTAAAACAGGACTTCAGTCTCTGACAACAGTAAAAGTTGAAAGTATACAGGATAAGAGACAGAAAAATTACCAAATACTAAGTCTATCAGAACTCATTGAGAAAAGGTTGCTTGCAGTATACTCCTAACTCTCAGAGTTGCAATTATGAACAAGAACCATCAATGCCAACAAAAAATGCTTTGAGACCAAACATCAGGCTGGATAAATCTTGGGTTAATCCAATTAGGTATTTTATGTAATATGCCTTTCAGAATCAAAATTCCTAAATTCTGATTCTGCTTCTACCACTATCTGTAGTCAAATCTGCAATGAAAACCAAAAATGGAGAAAATATTATTTATTAAACTAAGGAAGTTTAAAGTAAGACAAACAAATTTATTACTCAGATTCAGAAAAGTCGTATGTTAAGGGCTCAGAAGTTAAGGTGTGCTATTACAGCTATCACTAAGACCTAAAATTATCACTGAACTCATGTCTTCTTTCTTAAAAGGGAAAATAATAATTAAAGAAAGATATTAGACATACTGTCATTTAATTGGAATGCTTTATCATAACCTGAAAAAAATGAAATCTAAATACACCAAATGAAAATTAGACAACTATTTAAAAGATCTGTAAGAAAGGTATAGCTGAAATTTTTCTCTTCCCTAAAATTCTATGTAAATTATCCACTTTGAGGTCTTTTTACTTCTTTGCCTTAACTCATTATTGGTGTACTCTTCATTCTTACTTTCTGTTTTACACTCTATCTTCTCATACATTTTCCTCTTTTAATCAAGACCTAAAAAGTCCCAGAGAATCAATTACTACAGAAAGATTACAGTAACATTAATTTTTAAATTTACTTAGGATCTGTGATGAAAACATTTAATGCATAATAGAATTGGCAAGTAGGGAAAAGAGAGCAATAGAAGAAAGAAGCAGGACTTTGGAGAAGCTCAAGTTAGGAAGCTTAAGAAAGAACAGATGCCTATGATATGCTGACTCACAAGCTGAGGGCTGCAATAAGTTATGGCTGTGGGAACTACATGGGGTCTGATGTTATCAGGCCTTCTATTTTATTGTAACTCAGGGGTCAAATGCTTTAGGATCCATCCAGTTCCATCTACCAAGTATAAGTTATTAATTTTACTATTAAAAAAGCTTTAAAAGCTAAAAAAGCTACTAAAAGACCACCTATTTGTGGAATGTGTTTCTCGCTGTTCCCTTTGTTCTTCCTGTTATCAAAACTCATTTCTTAAATTATTTTTCACATTCTGACTTTTTAAAACCATATCTACCTCTATATAATATTCCAAATATAACCCTGAAGATACTGATAGGGTCACAAGATGAGGTCATTTCACAGAATAAATCATCATTAGAGATTTCTCTCATCTTTCTTTTGTTCCAAAAGTATGGGTAGGAATCAGAATTGGAAAGATATTAAAAGAGATGCAAAATTGTAATTTAAAAAGATATTTTTGAACTTATCTCTGGGTCAGGTTTGAATTGAGGCACTATCTTACACTCATAGTAGCCTGGACATCCATGATAAAAGCAAAGAAACAAACAAAAAGACTTACTTACAAAAAGAAACGACTGGCTGTATCTGCTACATTACCCAGGGATCTCAAGGGGTTACAAACAATAAAAACAAAGGAGTGGAAGGTTCAGATTTCTCTTTCTCATCTTGTTCCTTCCTCTGACTACAAATGAAATGAAAATATCTGTGTGCAGCTGTAAAATTATATTCTAGAATCGAACAGCCAAGCTTTGTCAGAAAATATTGCTCTTTTGAAAAATTTTAATTTGTAACAGTGCCAACACTCTTTTTCAGCAATAAAGATTTTGCTTGTTTCTTCCCCTGTCTTATTTCTCCTGGGATATCTGAGCTGTCAATAGAGCTTGTAGCTTTCCCAGTGAGTTGACTTATCTGGTCAACTATGTCAGTTTTCAGCATAGGCATTATTTGGGACTCTTCAATACTCTTGCCACTTGGACACCCTTAGGTATTTTTCCACCAAAATAACTTGAAAATTGAGAATGACCAAGGATGTGAAATTAGTGTTTGGGTTCCAGTAAATAAAGAATTTTGAGTAATGCTCAAAATTCTCCAAGTCAGGCTTCAACAATACGTGAACCGTGAACTTTCAGATGTTCAAGCTGGTCTTAGAAAAGGCCAAGGAACCAGAGATCAAATTGCCAACATCCATAGGATCACTGAAAAAGCGAGAGAGTTCCAGAAAAACATCTAGTTCTGCTTTATTGACTATGCCAAAGCCTTTGACTGTGTGGATCACAACAAACTGGAAAATTCTTCAAGAGATGGGAATACCAGACCACCTGACCTGCCTCTTGAGAAATCTATATGCAGGTCACAAAGCAACAGTTAGAACTGGACATGGAACAACAGACTGGTTCCAAATAGGAAAAGGAGTACATCAAGGCTGTATATTGTCACCCTGCTTATTTAACTTATATGCAGAGTACATCATGAGAAACGCTGAGCTGGAAGAAGCACGAGCTGGAATCAAGATTGCCGGGAGAAATATCAATAACCTCAGATATGCAGATGACACCACCCTTATGGCAGAAAGTGAAGAAGAACTAAAGAGCCTCTTGATGAAAGTGAAAGAGGAGAGTGAAAAAGTTGGCTTAAAGCTCAACATTCAGAAAACTAAGATCATGGCATCTGGTCCCATCATTTCATGGCAAATAGATGAGGAAACAATGAGAGACTATTTTTTTGGGCTCCAGAATCACTACAGACGGTGACTGCAGCCATGAAATTAAAAGATGCTTACTCCTTGGAAGAAAAGTTATGACCAACCTAGATAGCATATTGAAAAGCAAAGACATTACTTTGCCAACAAAGGTCCGTCTAGTCAAGGCTATGGCTTTTCCAATAGTCATGTATGGATGTGAGAGTTGGACTCTGAAAAGAAAAGCTGAGCACCAAAGAATTGATGCTTTGGAACTGTGGTGTTGAAGAAGACTCTTGAGAGTCCGTTGGACAGCAAGGGTATCCAACCAGTCCATCCTAAAGGAGACCAGTCCTGGGTATTCATTGGAAGGACTGATGCTGAAGCTGAAACTCCAGTACTTTGGCCACCTGATGCGAAGAGCTGAGTCATTTGAAAAGACACTGATGCTGGGAAAGATTGAAGGTAGGAGGAGAGGGGACGACAGAGGATGAGATGGTTGGATAGCATCACCGACTCAATGGACATGAGTTTGAGAAAACTCTGGAAGTTGGTGATGGACAGGGAGGCCTGGCGTGCTGCCGTCCCTGGGGTTGCAAAGAGTTGGACACGACTGAGTGACTGAACTGAACTGAACTGAAACAAAGCACAAAGTATAATCTACACTTTGCTGTGGATGCTGTTGCTTAAAATAATTTCAACTTTTAGGATCTGATATTTTGCTGATTAAATGCTCTGCCCAATAGTAGAATAGACACTACACAAGAAAACATCATGAAAGTTAGGTAGAAGCTTCCACATTCATAATCATGGTACTGGGGTAAGAATGTGTTTGTACCGCTATTTAAACACTAGAGTACGTCAATGAATACTCTATCAGTTGCAGATATTAACTTAAAAAGTAGATCTATTGTTTTTTTAATAGGAGAAGGAAATGGCAACCAATTCCAGTATTTTTGTCTAGAGAATCCCATGGACAAAGGAACCTGGTAGGCTACAGTCCATGGGGTTGCAGAGTTAGACGCAACTGAAGCGACTGAGTACACAGCACATTTTTTTAATAAATACAATTCTTAACCACAGATGGAATGCTTAAAGAATAACTCACTATGACACAGTAATCCTAATATAGATAAGCAAAGAAGGTTCAGTGTTAGTAAATATTAGTCCTTACAATTGCTCATAAGGCTTTACATGATGCACTCCCTTATTGCATCTATTTGAAACAGCTCAACTGGAATTCCATCACCTCCACTAGCTTTGTTGCTACTGATGCTTTCTAAGGCCCACTTGACTTCACATTCCAGGATGTTTAGCTCTAGGTGAGTGATCACACCATCGTGATTATCTTGGTCATGAAGATCTTTTTTGTACAGTTCTTCTCTGTATTCTTGCCACCTCTTCTTAATATCTTCTGCTTCTGTTAGGTCCATACCATGTCTGTCCTTTATTGAGCCCATCTTTGCATGAAATGTTCCCTTGGTATCTCTAATTTTCTTGAAGAGATCTCTAGTCTTTCCCATTCTGTTGTTTTCCTCTATTTCTTTGCATTGATTGCTGAGGAAGGCTTTGTTATCTCTCCTTGCTATTCTTTGGAACTCTGCATTCAGATGCTTATATCTTTCCTTTTCTCCTTTGCTTTTTGCTTCTCTTCTTCTCACAGCTATTTGTAAGGCCTCCCCAGACAGCCATTTTGCTTTTTTGCATTTCTTTTCCATGGGGATGGTCTTGATCCCCATCTCCTGTACAATGTCACAAACCTCTGTCCATAGTTCATCAGGCACTCTATCAGATCTAATCCCTTAAATCTACTTCTCACTTCCACTGTATAATCATAAGGAATTTGATTTAGGTCATGCCTGAATGGTCTAGTGGTTTTCCCTACTTTCTTCAATTTAAGCCTGAATTTGGCAATAAGGAGTTCATGATCTGAGCCACAGTCAGCTCCCGGTCTTGTTTTTGCTGACTGTATAGAGCTTCTCCATCTTTGGCTGCAAAGAATACAATCAATCTGATTTTGGAAATAGGAAAAAGAGTATGTCAAGGCTGTATATTGTCACCCTGCTTATTTAACCTACATGCAGAGTACATCATGAGAAACGTTGGGCTGGATGAAGCACAAGCTGGAATCAAGATTGCCGGGAGAAATATCAATAACCTCAGATATGCAGATGACACCACCCTTATGGCAGAAAGTGAAGAGGAACTAAAAAGCCTTTGATGAAAGTGAAAGAGGAGAGTGAAAAAGCTGGCTTAAAGCTCAACATTCAGAAAACTAAGATCATGGCAACTGGTCCCATCACTTCATGGCAAATAGATGGGCAAACAGTGGAAACAGTGTCAGACTTTATTTTGGGGGGCTCCAAAATCACTGCAGATGGTGACTGTAGTTATGAAATTAAAAGACAGTTACTCCTTGGAAGGAAAGTTATCACCAACCTAGATAGCATATTCAAAAGCAGAGACATTATTTTGCCAACAAAGGTCCATCTAGTCAAGGCTATGGTTTTTCCAGTGGTGAAAGTTGGACTGTGAAGAAAGCTGAACACCGAAGAATTGATGCTTTTGACCTTGGACTGCACAGAGATCCAACCAGTCCATTCTAAAGGAGATCAGTCCTAGGTATTCTTTGGAAGGACTGATGCTAAAGCTGAAACTCCAGTACTTTGGCCACCTCATGTGAAGAGCTGACTCATTGGAAAAGACTCTAATGCTGGGAGGGATTGGGGGCAGGAGGAGAAGGGGACAACAGAGGATGAGATGGTTGGATGGCATCACTAACTCAATGGACATGAGTTTGGGTGAACTCTGGGAGTTGGTGATGGACAGGGAGGCCTGGCGTGCTGCAATTCATGGGGTTACAAAGAGTCAGACACGACTGAGTGACTGAACTGAACTGATTCCCTCTATAACCTTATCTTCTACCAGTCTCTTCTTCAATCACTCCTCTCTAGCCACACTGGTCTCCTTGTTATTCCCCAAACATCCAGCCACACTCTCTCCTCAAGGCCTTTGAACTGGCTATTCTCTGCCTAGAAATCCCTTTCTCCAGATTCCTCATGGTTCATTCCTTCATCTCAGTCAAGTCTTGGCTCATCTCTTCTTTTCACTAGGGATTATAAGGATGCCTGATAAGACCACTGCTATGTAGGTTTGTTCTGTAAGAGATATGATGATTCAAAAACCTGGCACACAGTTCTCTCTCTTTTTCATTTCTTTGAGCAAATATGATTATTGTATACTTAGTAAATCCAAGACACTGTTAGAAATAATGAAGAGTTCAGTAAAAAGGCTAGTAATAGTATTTTTTTCTATTTACCAACAACAAGTAGAAAAAAAAAGGAAAAGATCCCATTTATAACAGCATAAACAAAATAAATAAAACCACACGTAAAGTTAACAAGAAGTATCTGAGACCTATATGAAAAAGCCTATACTGAGGAACATAAAAGGAAGTATAAATAAATAGAAAGATACACTGTATTTGTGAATGTGAAAATTCATAGTTGTAAACATATCAGTTCTCTCCATATAAACTGAGTATAACCTTAATTAAAACTGCAATATATTTGTTGGATCTTGATAAAATGATCTCGAATTCATTTTGGAAAACAAACAAACAAAGAGAATCAGGAAAATTCTAAAAAAGAAATTGTTCTTCCAGAGCATCAAAGGTATTATAAAGCTAATTTAAGTGAATGTGATACTGGTGACAAAGCAAATAGATTAACAGAATTATACAGCATATATTAGAACAGATACAAATACACAGTTTCACACAAAAACACAAGCTGGTGTTTTATATACAACTACATCATAAAGATGGTGTTTCCAGTCAATGAGAAACATGTGACATTTACCCAGGAGAAAAACAGGCAATCATTTTCATTTATGAGTAAGAAAAAGACTTGTAAAAAACTGGAAAAAGACATTGCTTAAACAATGAACTTCAGAAACAAACAAAAGGCTTAAAATTTCTAGTAACACAAGATTCTAAATTTTGATTTTAAAAAGTTACAAATAATAAAATTTGCAACAAATGACAAAGAAAGAGTTCATATCTATTGCATATAAAAAGCTAGAATTCAGTGAGAAAAAGACAAGAAAAGGATATTATTAAGCAATACACAAAGTAACTATGAACAATCCTAACAAATGAAAATATAAGTAACCTAAAACGTTCAAATTAAAACCATAAAAGCCATCACTGTTGACACATTTGTAAAGAAAATCAATCATTTCTATTGTACAAATAGTGAAATTGTAGAAATACAATCTGGAACTTTTCTGAGGACAATTTGGAAATTATCAAAAGTCTTACGAATACAGTTGACCCTCCCTTGGACAACACAAGGGTTGGGGGACTGATCCTTGGTACAGTAAAAAATCTACGTATAATTCATAGTCAGATCTCCATAACCACAGTTCTAATCCTCACATTCAATCAATCAGATCATGCAGTACTGCAGGATTTATTTAAAAGAAATCTTCATGTAACCGTACCCATGTAGTTCAAACCTACATTGTTCAAGGATCAACTGTTATCTACCAATTTGATTTCTAGGACTTTACCCCCAAAAAATAAGTGCACAAGGATGTATGTATAAAAGTATCATCACAGTGATATTAATAATCACATTATAAATAGAAAATCAGTTACATAAAATATATCATAGCCATTTAATGGGAAACTATGCTACCATTAAAAACTGTTTACTTAGATATACATTTACTGATATATCCAAAGTATAGTAAATGGAGAAAAAGGCAAAGAAGAAAGGGAACGATTGACCTGATTGCATGCAGAGTTTCAGAGAATAGCAAGGAGAGATAAGAAAGCCATCTTAAGTGGAAAATGCCAAAAAAAAAAAAAAAGAGGAAAACAATAGAATGAGAAAGACTAGCAAGCTCTTCAAGAAAATAAGAGATACCAAGGGAATACTTCATGGAAAGATGGGCACAATAAAGGACAGAAATGATAAGGACCTAACATAAGCAGAAGAGATTAAGAAGGGGTGGCAAAACTACACAGAAGAATTGTACAAAAAAGATCTTAATGACCCAGAAAACCATGATGGTGTGATCACTCACCTAGAGCCAGACATCCTGGAGTCCAAAATCAAGTGGGCCTTAGGAAGCATTGTTATGAACAAAGCTAGAGGAGGTGATGGAATTCCAACTGACCTATTTCAAATCTGAAAAGATGATGCTGTTTAAGTGCTGCACTCAATATGCCAGCAAATTTGGAAAACTCAGCAGTGGCCACAGGACTGGGAAAGGTCAGTTTTCATTCCAATTCCAAAGAAAGGCAATGCCAAGGAATGTTCAAACCAGCACACAACTGTGCTCATTTCGCATGCTATCAAGGTAATGCTCAAAATTCTTCAAGCTAGGCTTCAATAGTACCTGAACTGAGAACTTCCAGATGTATAAACTGGATTTAGTAAAGGCAAAGGAACCAGAGATCAAATTGCCACCATCCATTGAGTCACAGAAAAAGAAAGAAACATCTGCTTCATTGACTATGCTAAAGCCTTTGTGTGGATCACAACAAACTGTGAAAAATTCTTAAAAAGATGGGAATATCAGACCACCTGGTTTGGAGCACACCAAAAAAAGATGTCCCATGTCTAAAGACAAAGAACAAACGTCAGTGAGACGGTAGGACGTGAACAATCATGATAAAATCAAATTCCATACCTGCCAGGTGGGTGTTCCACAAACTGGAGAACAGTAATACCAAAGAAGTTTTCCCACTGTTGTGAAGCTTCTGAGCCCCACGTCAGGTTTCCCAGCCTGGGGATCTGACAGGATGGGAAATCCCAAGGAATCTGACCTTGAAGGCCAGTGGGATTTGATTATAGGACTTCCACTAGACTGGGGGAAACAGAGACTCCAGTCTTCCAGGGCACAAAAAAATCCTACACACACCAACACCAGAGGAAGGGAGCAGTGACCCCACAGGAGACTGAACCAAAACTACCTGCTAGCGTTGGAGGGTCTCCTGTGGCAGTGTGGGTTGGCAGCGGCTCGACACAGGATAGGGGTACTGGCAGCAGCAGTCCTAGAAGGTCCCCCTTGGCATAAACCCTCTTGGAGGTCAGCATTAATCCTACCAGAGAGCCCACAGACACCAGGGCTGGGTCACCTCAGGCCAGACAACTAACAAGGAGGAAGCAAAACCCCACTCATTAGCAGATAATTAGATTAAAGCTTTACTGAGCAATGTGCTGCCCACTAGATCAAGACCTAGTTTTTTCCACCCTGTCCCTCCCATCAAGAAGCTTACAGAAGCCTCTTAGCCTCATCCACCAGAGGGAGACAGAAGAATCACAGAGAACCACAATTCCACAGCAGCTAAAACAAAAACCACATTACAGAAAGCTAATCAGGATGAAACCACAGAGAGTTATGTCCCAGATGAAGGAACAATATAAAACCCTAGAAAAACAACTAAATGAACTGGAGATAGCATTCTTTCAGAAAAAGAATTCAGAATAGTAATAGTGAAGATAATCCAGGATCTTGGAAACAGAATGGAGAAGATCCAAGAAATGTTTACCAAAGACCTAGAAGAACGAAAGAACAAACAAACAGAGATGAACAATATACTAGAAGGAATCAATAACAGAGTAACTGAGGCAGAAGAACAGGCAAGTGACCTGGAGGGCAGAATGGTGGAAATCACTGCCCCAGAACAGAACATAGACAAAAGAATGAAAAACAAAAACAAGAAACGGAAGACAGCCTAAAAGACCTCTGGGACAACATTAAATGTACCAACATCTGCTTTATAGGGGTCCCAGAAGGAGAGGACAGAGAGAGAAAGGACCTGAGAAAATATCTGAAGCAGTAATAGCTGAAAATTTCCCAAACGTGGGAAAGGAAATAGTCAGCCAAGTTCAGGAAGCACAGAGAGTCCCAGGCAGGATAAACTCAAGGAGGAACACCCCAAGACACACAGTAGCAAACTGACAAAAACTAAGTTCAGTTCAGTTCAGTCACTCAGTCGTGTCTGACTCTTTGTGATCCCATGAACTGTAGCATGCCAGGCCTCCCTGTCCATCACCAACTCCTGGAGTCCAGCCAAACCCATGTCCATCAAGTCAATGATGCCATCCAACCATCTCATCCTCTGTCGTCCCCTTCTCCTCCTCCCCCTCAATCTTTCCCAGCATCAGAGTCTTTTCAAACGACTCAGCTCTTCACATCAGGTGGCGAAAGTATTGGAGTTTCAGCCTCAACATCAGTCTTTCCAATGAACACCCAGGACTGATCTCCTTTAGGATGGACTGGTTGGATACCCTTGCTGTCCAACGGACTCTCAAGAGTCTTCTCCAACACCACAATTCAAAAGCATCAATTCTTCGGCACTCAGCTTTCTTTATAGTCCAACTCTCATATCCATACATGACTACTGGAAAAACCATAACCTTGACTAGATGGACCTTTGTTGGTAAAGTAAATGTCTCTGCTTTTTAATATGCTGTCTAGGTTGGTCATAAATTTCCTTCCAAGGAGTAAAGGTTTTTTAATTTCATAACTGCAATCACCATCTGCAGTGATTTTGGAGCCTAGAAAAATAAAGTCAGCCACTGTTTCCCCATCTATTTGCCATGAAGTGATGGGACCAGATGCCATGATCTTCGTTTTCCGAATGTTGAGCTTTAAGCCAACTTTTTCACTCTCCTTTTACTTTCATCAAGAGGCTCTTTAGTTCTTCTTCACTTTCTGCCATAAGGATGGTGTCATCTACATACCTGAGGTTATTGATATGTCTCGCACCAATCTTGATTCCGGCTTGTGCTTCCTCCAGCTCAGCATTTCTCATGATGTACTCTGCATATAAGTTAAATAAGCAGGGTGACAATATACAGCCTTGACGTACTCCTTTTCCTATTTGGAACCAGTCTGTTGTTCCATGTCCAGTTCTAACTGTTGCTTCTTGACCTGCATACAGGTTTCTCAAGAGGCAGGTCAGGTGGTCTGGTATGCCCATCTCTTTCAGAATTTTCCACAGTTTATTGTGATCCACACAGTCAAAGGCTTTGGCATAGTCAATAAAGGAGAAATAGATGTTTTTCTGGAACTCTCTTGCTTTTTCAAAAACTAAAGACAAAGATAAAATATTTAAATCAGCTTTCAACAGAAACTCTAAAAGGGAAGCCAAAAGGGAACAGCATGATATATTTAAAGTGATGAAAGGAAAGAACATACAACCAAGAATACTCTACCCAGCAAGACTCTCATTCATATTTGATGGAGAAATCAAAGGCTTTCCAGACAAGCAAAAGTCAAGAGAATTCAGCAGCACCAAACCAGGTTTGGCCTTCCTAGGTTGTGCTAGTGGCAAAAAAAAAAACCCACCTACCAATGCAGGAGACCTAAGAGATGTGAGTTCAATCGCTGGGTTGGGAAGATCCCCTGGAGGAGGGCATGGCAACCCATTCCAGTATTCCTGACTGGAGGATCCCATGGACAGAGAGAAGAACCTGGTGGGCTTTGGTCCATAGGATAGCAAAGAGTTGGACACGACTCTTAGCACGCACGCAAACCAGCTTTACAACAAATGCTAAAGAAACGTCTCTACTCAGGAAACACTAGAGAAGGGAAAGACCTACAAAAAATAAACCCAAAACAATTAAGAAAATGGCAATAGGATCATACATATTGACAATTACCTTAAATGTAGATGGATTAAAATGCACTAACCAAAAGACATAGACTGGCTGGGTGGATGAAAACATGTGCATGTATGCATTTCCACTTACCACATCACTTTGCTTGACCCCACAAACTGTATGTAATTATTTTATACTGTTAGGTTAATGGTCCCATTATGGCTTACAACTGTAATTATTTTATTTTTTGTCTGGCTATTGATTGTGAAAACTGATAAACATATTTTACTACTATGATTATGTAACTATTACTCACTTAATGCCATTGTATCATGACTGGTCAATGGAAAAAAAATAGAATTCTTTATCACCAAATCTACATAATTTAATAGAAAAACCTATAATCGCTTTTTAAAAATCCAGATGCACATCAGAATTATCTTGGTATTTTTTGAAAAATACAAATACCCAGGTATTGCTTTTTTCTCCAAAGCTCCAGATATGTTTCTGTTGAGCAGCCATGATTAAAAGCAACTGGACTATATGATGATCTTTTACTTTATCTAGGTTGTTTCATTTTTTTCTATTTCATATTCAGTGCTCCCATTTCATTTAGTTTATGTTTTCCAATTTCTCCATCTCCTTTTTTGTGTTCTTTCTCAAGCCTTTATCAAGTGTAGTAGAAAAGCTTTTGTATATATGTACATAAACAGTATGTACATATATTTTAGAAAACTTAAGAATTTTTGCCTAGCTAAAAAATTTATGACATTTTGATTTCACTTGTTTGACTTCTAAGAATAGAATACTAGATTTCTAATTTTAAAAGACACATTTGCAATAAGCAACAAAGGTTTACTGTATGGCACAGGAACTCTAGTTAGTGTCTTGTAATAACCAATAATGGAAAATAATCTCAAAAATAATATGTGTATATACGTATAACTGAATCACCTTGCTGTGTACCTGAAACATTAGAAGTCAACTATACTTCAATAAAATATATATATCAAGAATAAAAACACTGAGAGGAGCAGGAGTTGATCATTTTAGAGTAATAGCCTGATCTATTTTTCTATTGTGGTGGTCACATATCTCCCATTCCTTCCACTTTTCTGTCGTCTCTTGGGAAGAATTGATTAGAATTTTAACCAAGAAAAACTGGACTATATTTATAACCATGGAACTAGCTTGAACCAAAGAAGCTGAGGTAGGCAGTCTTTCAACTAATCTTGAAATATTAATTCAGGCTATAACAATTCATAAGAACACACAAGCACCAAAGGCTATAAGAAATTCTTCCCAGCAGCACTGAGATGACAGGCACAGCTGTGCATAGCCAGTTTACCTTTGACCATTTTCATTCACCTTTTCTGAACCCATCTGGGGTTCCAAAGTCCATGGACAACCTTCTCAAAATAACCCTCCATCTTCAAAATTATTCTTCTCCTTTTCCTCAAATAAAACTCCCATTTCCAGAGAATTGCTGATTCAGCTAGGCATTAATCTGACTAGGGAAAGAATAGTAAAATACAAATAGTGGTAGGCCAGGAACAGTCTATAATGATACTTCTTAATCTGAAAGACTTTCCCTGGGGAGCTTCTTTGAAATAAGGTGACTTCTGTGCAATTTGACAACTTAGGAAGCAGAACCTTACCTTACCTATCACTACATCTTCCTGTTCTGTCAGGATATAAAACAATGGAATGCTGAGGGTAGTGAATTTTCATGTACTGCTTTTAACTGAAGATCTATAAAATGTCACAGCTTCTTTAAAACATACATTTTCCTGTTCATAATAAGAAAACTTGGCACACAAGCAAGAGAAGATCAGACCTCAGTCAAGTATTCCACAATAATGCTAGAAACAGGTTGGAGATATTCACATCAACTTGTCAAACAGCAGCTTTAGTTCCAAGAAGACAGTTCATTCTTCAAGAACTCAAGAAAACAAGAATGAGGGAAAGAACAATTTATATATGCTAACTGTTGGCAAAATGTAAGTCTGAACAGTTCTCACAGAATAACAATGTAAAAATATAAAAATACCATAACAGAAGAGAATAAAAGAACTGCCTGGAGAATTACAGAGAGAAAATACTGTATATATCTATAATAATTTTACTATAAAGTACAAATTTTTTTGCTAATCAACTACTTGATGTCCTCACGAAGTACAAACAAAAATATGTCCACAAAAACATAAGAGCGAGAAAAGACTCATTTTCTATTCAAAGACAGAGAAATGCTGGATAAAATATAAATAATTTAAAATATCATTAACATAGGGAAGTCAAAAAACAAGAGAGAAATATCATGCCAGAAGTCATCATGCTAGAATTCAAGTCCAAAGGGTATCTTTGAGACTGAATACAGGCAACAGGGGCTCGGATTTTTAAAATGCTCAAATACGACTCAAAGTCAAAGCCAAAGGGAGATGAAACTGGATAAAGTCAGGAATAAAACAAACAAATGGGTTGTTATAAGCTTTCACACAGCAAAGGAAACCATAAACAAAACAAAAGACAACCAATGGACTGAGTGAAAATACTTGCAAATGATGCTACCAACAAGGGATTAATTTCTAAAACACACAAAGAGCTCATACAGCTTAATATCAGAAAAGAATGCAATCAAAAATTGGGCAGAAGACCTAAACAGACATTTGTCCAAGGAAGACATACAGATGCCCAAGAGGCATATGAAAAGATGCTCAATATCATTAATTATTCAGTTCAGTTCAGTCACTCAGTTGTGTCCAACTCTTTGCGACCCCATGAATCGCAGCACGCCAGGCCTCCCTGTCCATCACCAACTCCCGGAGTTCACTCAGACTCACGTCCATCGAGTCAGTGATGCCATCCAGCCATCTCATCCTCTGTCGTCCCCTTCTCCTCCTGCCCCCAATCCCTCCCAGCATCAGAGTCTTTTCCAATGACTCAACTCTTCGCATGAGGTAGCCAAAGTACTGGAGTTTCAGCTTTAGCATCATTCCTTCCAAAGAAATCCCAGGGCTGATCTCCTTCAGAATGGACTGGTTGGATCTCCTTGCAGTCCAAGGGACTCTCAAGAGTCTTCTCCAACACTACAGTTCAAAAGCATCAATTCTTCGGCGCTCAGCCTTCTTCACAGTCCAACTTGAGAAATGCAAATTAAAACTACAATGAGGTATCACTTCACACCAGTCAAAGTGGCCCTCATTAAAAAGTCTACAAATAGTAAATACTGGAGAGGGTGTGGAGAAAAAGGAACTCTCCTACACTGATGGTGAGAAGGAAGATTGGTACAGCCACTATGAAAAACAGTTTGGAGATGCCTTAAAAAACTAAAAATAGAATTACCATATGATCCTGCAATCCCATTCCTGGGCATATCCCTGGAGAAAACTATAATTTGAAAAGATACATGCACCTCAATCTTCACAGCAGCACTATCTGCAATAGCCAAGACATGGAAGCATGTCAAGAATGATAGATGAATGGATAAAGAAGCTGTGGTATACATATATAATACATAGGAATAATACTCAGCCATAAAAAAGAATTAAATAATATCATCTACAGAAAAGTGAAGTATGTCAGATGAGAAAAATATCATATGATAACACTTATCTGTGGAATCTGTGATGCAAATGAACTTATTTATGAAACAGATGCACAGACAAAGAAAAAAAACTTATGGTTACTAAAGGGGAGAGTAGGACAGAGCAAAGAGATAAATTAGGAGTTTGGGATTACCATATATATACTACTGTAAGTAAAATAGATATAATAATGACCTACTGTCTAGCACAGAGAATATCATCATCTTATAAGAACCAGTAATGGAAAAGAATCTGAAATAGAATACACACACACACACACACACACACACACATATATATATGTTATAGCTGAGAAAAGGAGAGAAGCTAAAGGCAAAGGAGAAAAGGAAAGATACATATCTGAATGCAGAGTTCCAAAGAATAGCAAGGAGAGGTAAGAAAGCCTTCCTCAGTGATCAATGAAAAGAAATAGAGGAAAACAACAGAATGGGAAAGACTAGAGATTTCTTCAAGAAAATCAGAGATACCACGGGAACATTTCATGCAAAGATGGGCTCAATAAAGGACAGAAATGGTATGGACCTAGCAGAAGCAGAAGATATTAAGAAGCTGCTGCTGCTAAGTTGCTTCTGTCATGTCTGACTCTGTGCGACCCCATAGACGGCAGCCCACCAGGCTCCCCCATCCCTGGGATTCTCCAGGCAAGAACACTGGAGTGGGTTGCCATTTCCTTCTGCAATGCATGAAAGTGAAGTCGCTCAGTTGTGTCCGACTCTTCGAGACCCCATGGACTGCAGCCTACCAGGCTCCTCCGTCCATGGGATGTTCCAGGCAAGAGTACTGGGGTGGGTTGCCATTGCCTTCTCGGATATTAAGAAGAGGTGGCAAGAATACACAGAAGAATTATACAAAAAAGATTTTAATGACCCAGATAAACACAATGGTGTGATCACTCACCTAGAGCCAGACATCCTAGAGTGCGAAGTCAAGTGTGCCTTAGGAAGCATCACTAAAAACAAACCAGGTGGAGGTGATGGAATTCCAGCTGAGCTATTTTAAGTCTAAAAGATGACGCTGTTAAAGTGCTGCACTGAATATGCCAGCAAATTTTGAAAACCCAACGGTGGCCATAAGACTGGAAAAGATCAGTTTTCATTCTAATCCCAAAGAAGGGCAATGCCAAAGAATGTCCAAACTACCACACAATTGTACTCATCTCACACACTCATCTCACAACTACCACACAATTGTACTCATCTCTCACACTAGTGTGTGAGTCCAAAAGTCTCCAAGCCAGGCTTCAACAGTAGGTAAACCGAGAACTTCCAGATGTTCAAGATGGATTTAGAAAAGACAGAGGAACCAGAGATCAAATTGCCAACATCTGTTGGATCACAGAAAAAGCAAAGGAGTTCCAGAAAAACATCTAATTCTGCTTTATTGACTATGCCAAAGCCTTCAACTGTGTGGATCACAACAAAAGCTGTGGAAAATTCTGAAAGAGATGGGAATACCAGACCACCTGACCTGCCTCCTGAGAAATCTGTATGCAATCAAGAAGCAACAGTTAGAACCAGACATGGAACAACGGATTGGTTCCAAATTGGGAAAGGAGTATGTCAAGGCTGTATACTGTCACCCTGCTTATTTAACTTATATGCAGAGTACATCATGTGAAATGCCAGGCTGAATGAAGCACAAGCTGGAATCAAGATTGGTGGGAGAAATATCAATAACCTCAGATATGTAGATGACACTACCCTTATGGCAGAAAGCAAAGAGGAACTAAAGAGCCTCTTGATGAAAGTGGAAGAGAAGAATGAAAAACCTGGTTTAAAGCTCAACATTCAGAAAACTAAGATCATGGCATCTGGTCCCATCACTTCAAGGCAAACAGATGGAGAAAGAACAGAAACAGTGACAGACTTTATCTTTTTGGGCTCCAAAATCACTGCAGATGGTGACTGTAACCATGAAATTAAAAGACACTTGCTCCTTCGAAGAAAAGCTATGACCATCCTCTCTCTCTTTAGTCTTTAAGTCATGTCCAACTTTTGCGACCCCATGGACTGCAGCCTGCCAGGCTCCTATGTCCATAGGATTCTCCAAGCAAGAATACTGGAGTGGGTTGCCATTTCCTTCTCCACAGGATCTTCCTGACC
Source organism: Oryx dammah (assembly GCF_014754425.2). Lineage (NCBI taxonomy): Eukaryota > Metazoa > Chordata > Mammalia > Artiodactyla > Bovidae > Oryx > Oryx dammah. The sequence continues at coordinate 35,602,440 of NW_024070198.1, read as the reverse complement.
CAGGAATTGAACCCCGGGTCTCCTGCATTGCAGGCAGATTCTTTACTGACGGAGCTATAAGGGAAGCCCTAGACCAACCTAAACAGCATATTAAAAAGCAGAGAGATTACTTTATCAACAAAGGTCTATCTAGTCAAAGCTATGGATTTTCCAGTAGTCACTGGATGTGAGAGTTGGACCATAAAGAAAGCTGCGCATGGAAGAATTGATGTTTTTGAACTGTGGTGTTGGAGAAGACTCTTGAGAGTCCCTTGAACTGCAAGGAGGTCCAACCAGTCCATCCTAAAGGAGATCAGTCCTGAATATTTATTGGAAGGGCTGATGCTGAAGCTCCACTACTTTGGCCACCTGATGTGAAGAACTGACTCAGTGGAAAAGACCCTGATGCTGGGAAAAACTGAATGCAGGAGGAGAAGGGGACAATGACAGAGAATGAGATGCCTGGATGGCATTACCAACTCGATGGACATGAGTCTGAGCAAATTCCAGGAGTTGGTGATGGACAAGGAGGCCTGGTGTGCTGCAGTTCATGGGGTAGCAGAGTCACACACAACTAAACAACTGAACCGAACTGATACATATATGGATAACATGTGTTATATACATACATGTGTTATATATATGTAATAGAATCACTTTACTATACACTTGAAACTAACACAACATCATAAATTAACCATATGTCAATTTTTAAAAATACCTACAGGAAACTGCTGACGAGACTACCTCTCAGTCTGGAAATAAGGCAAGGGAATAAGTATAACAACTTCAACACTATCAGACTTTTAAACTAAAATGCTGCTTTTGTTCTTTGCAAAAAAAAAAAAAAAAAGTGCCTATGCTGGCTATGCACGTGGAGTAAGAAAACTCTACGACCGGTTCAGAGATGCAGCAGAAAAGTGAGCTGCCTCTGTTGATCCATGAATAGAAAAGGAATCATACTCTAGAACCCCCAAAGCCACACCTGAATTGTTCATGGATGTGAGATTCAAATGTCTGTTAGCCAGGCAGTGCGGAAATACTGAACCCAAAAATTAACATGAAAATTCATCCTGAATAAATGAACTCTGCACGGTTCCAGCAGCAGGGTTGAAACTGCTCCTTAGGAACATCTTTTTATCGAGACTAGGTAGGACTCCCAAGAAATGAAAGTTCTGCTAAAGATAAGTTCACAATAAAAAATTTTAAGGCTTATAAAAAAATGTACCACCATGTGAAAAGGTCAACAGAAGTCACAAGCAGAATTCACAGAAGAGGAAAGAGAAACAGTGAATTCTAAGAGAAAAAAAATTAATTTATTCACTCAATAATATGTAACACTTACTGTAATTCAGGCACTGTTCTAGATAGTAAGTATAACAGTAGTAAACAAAACAGATGAATATGTATTCCGTAAGAAGTTTACATCCACAAGGGCTTCGCAAGTGGTGCTAGTTGTAAAGAACCCACCTGCCAAAGCAGGAGACATAACAGTCGCAAGGTTTAATTCCTGGGTCAGGATGATCCCCTTGATGAGGGCATGGCAACACACTCCAATATTTTTGCCTGGAGAATCCCATGGATGGAGGATCCTGGCAGGCTGCAGTTCATAAGGTCACACAGAGTTGGACAGGACTGAAGCGACTTAGCACACATGCAGCACAAGGAAAGATAAATGATAAACAGACCCATATAAAAATATATCAAGAGAAATTAAGAGCTACAAAGAAAAATAAAGCAGAAGCCAGGAAAGAGAGAGAGATGGCATGAGGTTTATATATGGTTTATATGTTATTTTATATATGGACTTAGGGGAGGGTCAAACTTTTTGATCTTATCATTTCTGGTCTTTAAGATTTTATAGCCTTAAAAAATTATTGAGGATTTTTATTTAATTATTTGTGAGCTGTATCTATAAATATTTTCAGTATCAAAGATTAAAACTGAGAAACTTTGAAACTATTTAATTCACTTAGAAATAATGACAATAAATTTGTTGTATATTAAAGTAAAAATATTTTTATAAAAATAACATTTTCCAAAACAAAATGAAGTAAGAAGCATTGTATTTACGTTTTTGCAAATCTCTTCTAAGTCTGGCTTAACAGAAGACAGCTGAACTCTTATATCTGCTTCTTTATCCAATCTCTTGCACTATGTTTCTTGGTTGAAGTATATGAAGAAAATCTAGCCTCACACAGATGTAGAGCTGGAAATGAGAGGAGTATTTTAATACCCTAACTGAATAATTATGCCATATTCTTCAGGAACTTAATGAGTGGCAGTTCCTTAAAGGTTAGTTGCAATGTGGGATCTGAAACCATTTCAATAAAATTTTCATCCTGTTACAATAAAAACCATTGGTCTATTTTGTGCTTTGAGTGGACCTTCTATCCATGTAAAATTAAAACTATGTGCTGGTCATTTCGAAAATATTCCTTCACTGAATTATTCAGGTCCTCCAAATGTTGATACACTCCATAATGCAATATTAAAAACGAACATTTATTAATACCACCTACAAACTCAGAAAAATCGTTATGTACTGGGAAACTGCCCATATAGTGACAGACAGTGACACATATAGTGCACACAGAGCGGCACATAAACTGCATGTACAGTGACAAACCTGAGTCTTTCAACACTGTAATTTCTGTGTGAAAGGTTGAACACTATCATTGGCAAAAATAATATTTGCCTTGACATGTCAGGGTCATTTCATTCATTTTTGAGAAAATTTTGCCAAATACTCAAGTTTAAATAACTACACTTATCTGTCAATTATTCAAGTAAAAAGGATGCTCCAGAAAAAGAATAGCTAGTTCATACTGAAACCCAATCATATAAATACCCTCCTGTGAGACCATCACTGTACTTTGGAATACAGAAGTACTTTATGTAAACTTCCCATTTCATCACACACAATATTAAAAACACATACACAGAATGGTTAGTTTCAAAACAATATTTTTTACACTTTAATCAAGGGCATACAGTGAAATTGGTGGGTTTTGCTTTCTCACTGTGAGCGTGTGGCAGTGAATAATACAATGACTACTAAAAGTTTGTTGCCACTGCCTTAATTTGTCCTGAGGTGCCAGTATTTGCCTTTGCACTATCAATGTACATATCAGAACAGTGCAAATGACAAATAATAGCTTTATATTATTAAGAAAATAATTTGACCTCACAAAATTCTTCCTATAGATCACAGAATTGATGCTTTCAAACTGTGGTATGGCATAGAGTCCCTTGGACAGCAAAGAGATCAAACTAGTCAATCCTAAAGGAAATCAACCCTGAATACTCTTTGGAAGGACTGATGCTGAAGCTGAAGCTCCAATATTCTGAACACCTGATTCGAACAGCCGACTCACTGGAAAAGACCCTGCTGCTAAGAAACATAGAGGGCAGGAGGAGAAGGGGGCAACAGAGGATGAGATGATTGGACGGCATCACTAACTCAATGGACATTAGTCTGCAAACATCCAGAGATAGTGAAAGACAGGGAAGCCTGGAGTACTATAGTCCATGGGGTCACAAAGAGCTGGACAAAACTGAGCGACAGAACAACAATGGATCATAGATCACACTTCGAGACCCACGGCTCTAAAGTGCCAACTAGGCTGAGAGGTAAGGTAACCAATCATCAAGGTTTATATGTGGCTGTTCCAACGTGAGAACTGAAAGTCTCACATTCTCATAGAATGGTTGGCCTCCCTACTGGGAGAGAGCTAGAAGAAGTGTGTATAAAACACCAATAGCTGAGAGAAGCATTTCAAGCAGAGAAGACACCAAGTGCAAAGGCCCTGAGGTCAAAGAACGGCTGGTACATTCAAGAATATTCTTTTAGTAAAGAATTTAAAAACCCACAGCAAAGGTACACACCCTAGAAAATCAGATTATCCCTAGTGGTGAGCTACTAGAAAATGCCAGTGCTACATTAAAATATCTGGTGAACTATTGTAGTTCCCCATTTTAAAAAAGAATTCATGACAAACATTATAAGGCTTTCTTTAGAGAAAATTTAAAGTAATTACAGAATTTTTAAAAAGTGAGAACATCAAGAATTTTGAATTTACAGTTAGGTTTCTATAGTTGAAGTTGTTTAATGTCAACCCTCTAATTAAGGTAGAAGCTTGTTACATAATTTATTTGCCAATTACTCTTGGTATCATTTAAGAGTTGTTCAATGAATGTCTGTTGAGTGAATGAATAACAGAAGTGAAGAGCATAGCTAATTGATTTTCCAGGAAATCACAAATCAAAAGGTAAACTTTTTAAAAGGTATTCTTTTGTGCTGTATATTCTTAGGAGGCTAGCAAACTTGTTAATCTCATGCTTTCTACATACTGAGCCACAAACTTACTGTCTTTAATTAGAAGATCACTGTCTCAGTTCCTGGAAAGGAAGTATTTCTTTTCTTTCCTGTTTAAAACGCTTCTAACATTTCAGGGTAAACAATTTATTTAGAGTAGCTCTTTTTAATGGGAGAAGGTGATGGCACCCAACTCCAGTACTCTTGCCTGGAAAAATTCCATGGACGGAGGAGCTTGGTAGGCTGCAGTCCATGGGGTCGCGAAGAGTCGGACATGACTGGGCGACTTCCCTTTCCCTTTTCACTTTCATGCACTGGAGAAGGAAATGGCAACCCACTCCAGTGTTCTTGCCTGGAGAATCCCAGGGATGGGGGAGCCTGGTGGGCTGCCATCTATGGGGTTGCACAGAGTCGGACATGACTGAAGTGACTTAACAGTGGCAGCAGCAGCAGCAGCTCTTTTTTAAAAAGGAATAGAAGCACACTAGTAGATTTAACAATTAGAAACAATGCAGCAGATTCTCCATTTCATGGATCCAAGCCAGGAAATGTGCAACCTTTGTGATTTATACGCATTTGCAAATAAAAAGGCTATCTGGCATACTGTTATATGGTTTGTTCTATACTGCTATTACCATGAAATATTACTCAGATTTTCTTAAGATCATGAAAACAAAGCTGAGAAAAAGGAGTCCAACAAATGTTATATGTAATAATATTTTACTTCATTTAGAAATAAAATCATTTCAGTTATATTAATATACAGAAAGATTACTACTTCTCAGAGACAAGACCCTCCCAAAAAAGAACTGCAACCAATTATATGACCATTAATTAAGTAGGCCATCTGGAAAATAGATTTGCAAAATGGCCAATAAGCACCCCAAAAAATGTTCAATATTAATCTCATTAGGAAACTGGAAATACAAACCACAATGAACTACCATCTCCCAGCCCCTAAGATGGCTATCAAACAAACCAAAAATCCCAAAAAAGCAAGTGATGGTCAGTATATAGAAAAACTAGAACCTTCATATATTCCTGGTGGCAATGTAAAACTGCCACTACAGAAAACTTGGTATTTCCTCAAAAAGTTAAACCTATAATTAACCATATGACCAAGAAATTCTACTCCTAGGTGGAATACCCAAGAGAACTGAAATACAATGTTCATACAAAAACTTGTACACAAATGTTCATAGCACCATTATACACAATAGCTAAAATGTGGAAATAACCCAATGTCCATCAACTGATGGATGGATAAACAAAGTGTATCCATACAATGGAATATTATTCAGCCACGAAAAGGAATCAAGTACAGACACATGCTAAAACATGGATGCATCCTGGAAACATACTAAGTGAAAGAAGACAGCCATAAAAGGCCATTATTGTATGATTACACTTACATGAAATGTCCAGACACAGAAAGTAGACTGGTGGTAACCGAGAGCTCATGCAGTTTGAGGGAGACGGAGGAGTGACTAATATGGGAAGGAGTGACTAATGTGGGTACAGAGTTTCTTTTTGAAGTGATGAAAATATTCTGGGCTCAGATAATGGTTGCAAAACCTTTTGAATGGACTAAAAGCCACAGCTCTGTAACTTTTAAGATATATCTTTATTTTTTAAAGTAATCTCATAGCTATGTGCCCAAGTTTAAGAAATAAAACGTTATAGATACAGGTGAAATACCCTGTATATCCTTCTCTGATTACATTTATCTTCTACTCCCATCGGAGACAATCACTAAGTTGATGTGTTATTATCATTCCTATGTATCCCATTATAATTTCACTATGCACATATAAACCCCTTACAAGATGCGTTATTTGTTCTGAGTGTTTTTAAATGGTATCATGCTTATGTAAGTTTTATAGGTTGCTTTTTTTTAATCACAAAGCAAAGTTATGACAGTTAAGTAGTTCAGGAGAAAGACACAATACATGAGAGTGAAAGGTTTACAACAGTCACTGCAGAGAGTGAGAGAGAGAAATGCAGCAGTTTCCCAGGCAGTGTGGCAGTCTCAGCTGAGACTGAAGCCAACATCCATGTATACATATATTGGATCAAATCTCTCCTGGGATTTCCTGAATGTTGGCATAGTAGTAAATAATTGACTCACCCAGAATATAATTCTGGAAATAGGTAGCTGAGGTAGAATGGAGAATAAGGTCACTGAACATGTGGAGACCAAAGAACCAACAGGTCAGGAAGGTAGCTGAATAGTACATATAGACAATGACATCATACAAGATGCTGGCAAGAGTTGAGATAGAGTGGAAGCCTCAGAGCCAGGTGCCAAATTCTAAAGAACAAAGGAGATTATCCAGTGAGTGAGTAAAATGACAGAAAAGAGCAGGGAGGAAAGTTGGCAGAGTCTAGAGTACAGGATAAACCACCATAAGCAAGTAGAGAAATAACGTCCTGGGAGCAGCACTGGGGAGTGAAGAGGACATCGATTAAACCATCAATTACGAGGTACCTTGGATGCGAAAGAATAATTATTTTTCATACAAGAGACTCCAGATTCAGTGACCCCCATGGACTGTAGCCCACCAAGCTCCTCTGCCCATGGGATTCTCCAGGCAAGAATACTGGAGTGAGTTGCCATACCCTCCTCCAAGGAGGACATGAACTTATACAACTGACCAAGGTGAATAAAAAAGGGGAAATACACCTAAACTTCTATGACAGCTTTAAAAAAAATCAGCTATACATGTTTAAGACAAGATAACTTCATAATTTCACGTGGAAAGGTCAGAGATGAAAAACAATTAAGTATAACTACCCTTAAAAGCACCAAAGAATTGATGCTTTTGAACTGTGGTGTTGGAGAAGACTCTTGAGAGTCCCTTGGACTGCAGGGAGATCCAATCAGTCCATCCTAAAGGAGATCAGTCCTGGGTGTTCATTGGAAGGACTGATGCTGAAGCTGAAGCTCCAATACTTTGGCCACCTCATGCGAAGAGTTGACTCATCGGGAAAGACCCTGATGCTGGGAAAGATTGAGAGCAGGAGGAGAAGGGGACAACAGAGGATGAGATGGCTGGATGGCATCACCAACTCGATGGATATGGGTTTGGGTAAACTCCGGGAGTTGGTGATGGACAGGGAGGCCTGGCATGCTGAGGTCGCAAAGAGTCAGACACGACTGAGTGACTGAACTCAACTGAACCCTCAAAAGTGTCTTGGTCACGACCAACTGAGCTACAGGTATATATTAAACTATGATAAGGAGAATTTGAACTTTATTTTTCAAAATTAAGATTAAATAATTCACATGTATTGTTATTTAACAAATGTTAATTGGAAAAGAAGAAATGCCTTTCTTTTATCAATGTTTTAAGCAACTTTTCGTCAACAATGAAATGAAACATAAGTAGTAGACAAATTTTTCTTTGATTAAACTTCTTAAAAGGGGAAAAATCTTAATTACACAGCTTCAATATTATAAATAATAATAATTTGTGGTTTGTTCTTTCCCTAATTAGGTAATAAAAGTTCAGTTCAGTCACTCAGTTGTGTTGGGACTTTTTGTGATCCCATGGACTGCAGCATGCCAGGCTTCCTTGTCTATCACCAACTCCCAGAACTTGCTCAAACTCATGTCCATCGAGTCGGTGATGCCATCCAACCATCTCATCCTCTGTCATCCCCTTCTTCTCCTGCCTTCAATCTTTCTCAGCATCAGGGTTTTTTCCAGTGAGTCAGTTCTTCACATCAGGTGGCCAAAGTATTGAAGTTTCAGCTTCAGCATCAGTCCTAACAGATTAAGACTCTGCCTGCTGTTCTAGGAGGGTTCATAATTTTTATCAATTGAAAAAAATGAAAGCATATATTCTGAAGTAAAGAAGTAAATGAAGCCACCTTAAGCTACTTGTTTATTTCAATACCACTTTCCTTTTTAAATTCATGAAATATTATTTCATCAGTGTTATGATGTTTATGTAACAGGTTAAAACTAGAAGAAGCAAAAAGTAAAACTGCCTCAGATATTCCTCCATTTACTTCTTGAGGGAGGATAGATTTATGTTAGGTTTTTTTGTAATATGTTTCTAAAGATTAAAATGTCCCAATTTTAACCATATATTACTATTTTTAAAAGAAAAAAAACTCTTTCAGATGCTTTAAAAAAAACAACAAATGTCCTGCGAGTCCCTAATTTTGATTTTTCCTGTCATCAATATTATAAAACCTTTCCTTGATGATCAGAAGCTATAGGTACTGGTAAGCATTAACACAAATCCAGAGCATGTTCTTGTCTTTCTGTTTTCACATTACCAAACCTAACCAGGCATATCATAGTTCTCCAATTCACAAAGTACTCATACTACATAATCTGAGACTTTTGCAACCATATATTTTAAAGTATTCATTGAGCCCTGAAAGGCAAATGCTATCATTCAAGTTCTAATTACATGCTACTTGGGTTTTACAGAACAGAAAAATATAAATACTGTACTTCCTGAATTCATTTTTTGACCACAAGCAACTTCCAAAATAAATGCCCAAAATACTTTCTGAATGTATCACTGTGCAAATAGCTCAAGCACTGGCCTATTCAAATTATGTTCTAGTTTCTCCTTATGCTGCTTCTACTTGATGAATTGGTCAATAAATGCCAAGTCAAATATGCAAGTAAATATATTTTCATTGTTATTGGCAGACATATAATTAACTCTGAGAATAAAAGAAACAAGAAATCAATTTATGATTACTTCTTCAGTTCTTCCCATTAGTCATTTACATTGTAATTGTGGTTCCACTTTAAAGATTTTTATATACACACACCCCCATGTTGACTATATAATAAATCAAATTATTTCAGTTATAAATTAGTACTGTATGAACTGTGAACCACATATGTTAATTGTATTAGTAAAAGCAATTGTATTACTCCCCACATATATGAGCTGATTAAAAAGCAATGTGCATTCATGAGCCTATATTAATTAGTAATTTCAGCAAATGTTTCCAAGCAATGCTAGGGATTTGCTCTTTCTTTTCTCAAATAAAACAATTTGAATCAGCTTTTTATGTATGCATATATATCAACAAACTACATTTCCATTTTCAGCAAAATAGGCTTTTAACTAAGAAAATATTACAAAGAGTAAATCTACTATTTTCTAAAGATATTCAAGAATAAACCCTTTTTTTTCTCAACATTTGTTATCTGCCAGGTGAATATTTTTGCCAATCCAGGAAATATACATTTGCACAAAAACTTACACTACTATCCTTTTAAAAATACTGCCTTAGACTAGATGCAAAAGCTTCAGACACTATTATATGTGAATTCCATGAAGAAAAAAGTCTAAGATGAGCTTTAAAAAATGTTTTAATAAAATACACTGTCATTACTCAATTACTACTTTCATTATTGTCATTTGTTTTTAAATTATATACCATGAACAAGTCATTTAACCTCTCTTTTTCCTCCCCCCAAAAAGGGAATTAATGATAGTGCCTCATCACAGGATTCCCGGGAGGATTAAAAGAGTTAATACACGGGAAGCATCTAGAACAGTGCCCAACATACAGTAAGTGCGCAATAAGTGTTAGCTATGCATTACTTAATTGCATATGTTTTGCTTGTATTAGCTTCTAATTAACAATTCTGAAAGTATCTTAATTCTTTTTAAAGAGGAAATTAAGCTACATCATGACATTCTTAAAACTTTGCCCGTGCATCAGCTTTTAGAATTATTTTTAGCAGTTAGTTTATCTACTATTCACAGGCAAAATAGGACCTGAGGTCTCACTGAACCATATTTCCAAATTCTATTTTAAAAGACAGTACATCCTGAATATTCATTAGAAGGACTGATGCTGAAGCTGAAACTTCAATACTTTGGCCATTTGATGCGAAGAATTGACTCACTGGAAAAGACCCTGATGCTGGGAAAGATCGAAGGCAGGAGGAGAAGGGGATGACAGAGTATGAGATGGTTGGATGGCACCACCGACTCGATGGACATGAGTTTGAGCAAGCTCCGGGAGTTGGTGATAGACAGGGAAACCTGGCGTGCTGCAGTCTATGGGGTCGCAAAGAGTCAGACATGACTGGGCGACTGAACTGAACTCTCCCTATTATCTCCCTTTTAGTACTCATTCATTCAAAACACTAAAGTATACTGCGTTATGGAATACAGGCTGTGGGAATAAAAGATGGTTAAGAAAAAAATTCCAAATACATTTCCCACAAAAGAATGAGGGATACAAACACAAGTATGCTCTGTTGTTTAATGGTAAGGTGATATCCCAAATGCTATGATAACAAAAATCTTTCCAAGATGTACAAGGGAGGGCTCTCGGGTGGTGTTTGAACAAGAATTGAAAGGAATAACTGAAAAAGCTTGAGAGGTGGAGAAAGAATCTATGATTATTTTATCCAAAAAGAGAACTGGAAATTTCTCACAGTGTTAAGCCTATTTGACTTATTTTAGCAAACAGACTTCCTCAAACAGATTTCCCATTGCACACTGCTCACATAATTTATCTTTAGGAGCTGGATAAATATTTTTGTATGGCTGTCTACCCTCCACTCACAGCAAGGCTATGGGTGACCTATTTGGATGATGTGCTTAGTTCCCCTCCTCCCAGAGCTCAGAGAGATCTTCCAAAACCCACTCTTATCACACCATTCCCTAATCAAAATCCTACAATGGTTTCTTCCTATTCCCAGGCATCAACCCCTGCTTTGAGAGATTTCTCTCCACAAATGCCTTGCTTATGCCTCCCTTTTGTTCATATTCTCCCCCTGCTCCCAATACTTTTCTCTTACTATTATATTTCACTCTGCCTCTCCAAAATTCTATCCACATTTCAAAATCCACCTTCAAGATATCATCAGATTCCTCTATTTCTGTGTAAAATAACAGAACTTTACAAATGCTGCAGAAAAAACTGAAATGCTAGTGGGAAAAAAATGATTCCTCTGGATGAAAGACATGTCCAAAATCTGGCAGAAAACTGAAAAATAAATGGTAAGAGGCAAGGAGGGTTCCAGAGGGAGGGGACATATTTGTACCTGTGGCTGAATCATGTTAATGTATGGCAGAGGCCAATACAATATTGTAAAGCAATTATCTTCCAATTAAAATAAAATGTGAAAAAAAGAAAGTCATAATAAAAAAAAGGTAGAGACTCCTTTGAAAGTTACATTCAATTGTTTCATCAACACAGCACACTTCTTATTTATTCTTCTAAACTTATTTCCCACACCAACTACTTAATTGAATCATTCTTTTTCCAACAGCATTATGCTCTTTTGAAACGTTAACCATTCCACAACACGGACAATGAATTCTTCATGACTTAAACTGGTTTCTATAGGACAAATTCATGTTAGGGTGGAAGGTGTCTCCTGATTCAGAACTTTAAATATTACCAGACAGCATGGAACAACACTCACTAACATAGTAGCATGCTTCATGATGGTGGGTGGGTGCGTGTGTGTTTGAGTGTGAATCTGTGTGTCTTTGTGCATGCTCATACATGTCCGACTCTTTGTGATCCCATGGACTGTAGCCAGCCGGGCTCCTCTGTCCATGGGATTCTCCAGGCAAGAATACTGGAGTAGGTTGCCATTTCCTCCTGGAAGGGATCTTCCCCACCAAGGGATCCAACCTGCATCTCGTGGGTCTCCTGCACTGGCAGGAGAATTCTTTATCATAACCACCACATGGAAGGACAACTAGTTAAACAGTATTAAATCCTCAAAAAGTCAAATAAAAAACACCTTTTCAAGTGATAATGAGCAAGCTCTGCATGTCAATACCTTAGATTCCAACTGGATTTTCTCTTCATTCAGCTGCTCTGCTGCTTTCTTAATTTTCTCACGACATCTGTTTATTTCCGACCTTACTGTAATAAAAATTAAATGCTTAAACATGTCCATCTCTCTGGAGTCCCTCTTCTGGGGCCTGTGATAAGACACCTTTCGGCTGCCTTTCCCCCACCCCTCACTGCTCTGCCCACTGCCCCCGGCCTTCCCTCCGGCTCCAAGCCCCCAACTCAAACAGCAGAGTCCCTGACCTTCCCGCATCAAGCGGCGACTCTCCTCTGCCTGGTGCTCGGAGAATATGATATGCTGGAACAAAGACTCCAGACTCATCTCAGGCCGCGCTCCTGCCGCTCCCGTCTTCGTCCTTAAAATATTTTATAACCGAGTCTGAGGATCCTGGAAAGCAGAAAGAAGCCTGATTCCAGGGTCATTTCTGGTTCGGCCTCCAGAGGCCCGTCCCTCCCCCCGCCCCCAGCAAGAACGGGGCCCCTACGGGATGAGGTGAGGCCCAAGGCTCCGGGGCCTCAACCACACTCCGGGCCTCCGTTAAGTTGGAGAGACTTGCTTTTTTTCCCTTCCGTGCGCCTTCGTTTTTCCTGTGACCTGTCTCAAACTGCCTTGTTCCCCTGGCTGAGCGCAGCTCGCCTCAGACAAGGCCTTGGCCCCTGTGCGAGATTCTTTCTCGTTCTTGTGGGGGGTGGGGGAGAAAAAAATGGAGTCACCGAGGCCTGGGCTTTGGAGCAGTTGGAACAGCAGCCCTTTCTGGGCTCGGGCTTTTCCTCTCATTCCCCCGCCCCCCAACGCCCAGTCTCAAATAGAAAGTCCTCAAAGCAATCTCTCAGCAAAATACGTACTTGCAACAATACGGTGGGCTGGAGACCTAGCAGGCCTCACCTCGCGGGGTTCTCTGGGAACTGAGCCTACGGCGTCTCTTTGGGCCCACTACCCGTCATTCAGTTGTTTTGCTTGGTTCCGTTCCAGCGACGTGGCCCCCAACAATCTTTAGGTCGTCCTGGGAGTTGGAGTGATCTGTCTCCAAGGCACAAACCCAGTCTTATAATAAAGTACAAAGTACCTGTGATTCTAAATATAAACTTTTGCAAAGTCTTATCATTTGACGATGGGAAAGACTGCTATAAATGTGCAGTGTCTGACATTCGCCTTAATCATTCCTTTGTAATCAGGGCATATCTTTTTTGTCTGCTTTTAAATTAATCACTGCCTTTTGTAATCAAGCTGCGGTAATATTAACACTTCAATATCTGCGTAATATGTGTCAGAGACCAAAGTGGTTGCTAATTAAAGCTTAAACATGAAAGGCACCTTTGGGACTTTGGTATGGGATTTTTATATTAAAAAATAAAATATTTTTAGTTTCAGTAGGTCAAAATATTAAGATTATAATAAACATTTGACTTTCTGTCTAAATGTTAAATTCAAAGCGGCTAAACTTTAAAGAAATGTATTTAATATTAAGTAAAAAATGGTAAATGTAAATTCTGTCACACCATTTGTATAATAAACTTAATTAAAATTTCAATAATGCTACAGCATAATCGGTTATAAATGTTAATCTTTTTTCAACACTTGTATGCAAAAACTTAATTTTTAAACTTTATTATAAAAAATACATACTAAAAAGTACATGAAGTAGAAAATAATTTCCCATAAATATATCATTCAGAAGCAAATGTTAATAACGTTTTGGTTATTGCCCTTCAGGTAATTCCCCTCACCGTGCCTTTGCATTTTTTCTTTACAAATGCGTGGTGAATAAGTAACAATAATAGTTATTATCTGTTGAGTATTTGCCAGGTACTATTCTGAACACTATAAGCCCTTTTGAGATGACTTTTACTATTTACCTTCAGAGCATAGTTGAGGAAACTGAGGCACAGAAGTTAAGCATTTTGCCAAGATTGCATATTTAGTATGTAGCAGAGCAAGATCTGAGATCAGAGGCCATGAATTTAATTTTGGATTCTGCTCTTTTTCCTTCTTATTACAGCACAAGCATTTTACCATTTCATTGAAAACTCTTTTATTAATACATTTTTAGAGCTTCATAATCCTCCATCATATGGATGCATATGTAAAATTTACATATATTGAAATAAATTTGACTTTTATCTGTTCAGCGATGGAAAACAAAGCCAAAATTGTGGTGTGAACCATTTTTCTTTGAGCACTCGTTTGGAGGCTTATGAACTCTGCCACAGCAACCATCAAAAGAAAGGGCTTCCATAAGATAAATTATATTACTAATTAATATCACTCCCTTCTGAATGATTTCCTGTGGACTTGCAGTGGGAGGATCCTCACGAGGAGGCTGGTTTTCGAAAGCATGCTGCTCTTTAACATTCTAATTTTATTAGTTACACTCAAACTCACATTTATTATTTAACATGCTCTTTCTGTGCTAAAACTTGGCAGAGAAAAATCTGGGCAGATTTTAGGGAGCGTCGCTTCAGTCACACAGGAGTATGGAAGAGAACACCGCTGGAAATTCTGGGGAAGGGGCATGGGAAATATGGCTTTTTCATCTTTTGTAGTCTTCACTTCTCAGAATATTTTTGTGCTTTTAAATCCCAAGTTTGAGTTTTCTTAGAGGTATCACACCTATAGGCTTTAGCAGGATTTTTAATTTTATTTATAGGCACAAACACAATTATGCAAGGTCACGATTCTTAAAAGTGTTTCATAATAATGAGTAAAAGTAACATATTAAGATATTGCTGTCCTGTATCAAGCTTTATTCAAACATTTTCCATAGTGTTAAGATATTATTTCTTATAGATATACATGCTGAGTACATTCTTTAATGTTTAAAGCAAGAGTAGCATTACTTAAATTTATGCCAAATAAAAATTATATATGATATGGCAAAACTAGGGCATTCTATTTTCTGAAAATATATATATTATAAGCCTAAAAAGAAAGATGATTCATTCAACAACTGTTTAATGAGTCTCTGCTATTCATCAACAAATATTATTAAGCATATCCTATGCGCCATATTAGAGAAACAACAGGATTTAATAAAAATAGAACTACATAAAAAGTATTTTTCTTCCCCCGGATATTCTAACCTCATTGGAGAATTATTATATTTTTCAGCATCTTGGCAGCAGTATAAACAACTGCTTTCAGATGTTTAAACAGATGTTCTTTAGAAAGAAAGCCAATTATTTGTGTTATGATACCCACATATGATTCTCAGATCTAAACTTTCCATCTGTACATGTTTCACTGAATTGCGTACCTATGGAATATGAAAGTTGAGATCACTCACTGTCTCTCAACCTCATATTTTTGTTCATAATAACACTAGCACCTGGGTTATTGAGCCATCGATAATTGCTTTGCTAGAAGGCCTTATATAAGGCTATATTGCTCTTGTGATTTAAAATGCATTTCCTTTCCTTTCTTAGATTGATGACTTCCCTAAGTTCTAAACCAGGCTTGCAAATATCCACTAGCCCAGGGCATATATATTGCAATGAAAAGAAGAAAAGTAATTCATTTGTTTTATGATTTTCTTAGGGCATCTGCCAAAAAGAAAAAAAAATGTGGGTTCAACCAAGTTTAACAACCATTTATTGAGTATCTACTAAGCGTAAAATCTCTGGTAGGTACTATGGGAGATACAAAATTATAAGATACAGGCCCTGCCCTCCTGGAGGTCATAATCTATCAAATGGGACATAACAGGCATGACTCCTGATAGGCTGTGTATGAAAGCTTCACACTGATGTAATGGAAATATGGCAGGGAGGAAAAGAATGTCTGATGTAGGTGATCTGGGAAGACTTTTCAGAAGGAAATAAAATATGAGCTGGATTTTAAAGGAGGATGAGACTTCGGTAGGTAGCATGAAAGGGAGAAAAAAAGCAGAAATTTAGATGATGCCAATTTTTGGACAGTGTTTAACATTTTTATGTATGTGATAGAGATTCTCATAATGTTTGCTAGCTGGTGAGTGGCACATCAGAATTGCTTTACGCAGTCAATCTGGCAATGGGTTAGAAGCACTAGAAAGGAAAGGCTAACAGCTAACATGTATTAATAACTATGTTCCAACCACTGTTTGAGACCTTGTCATGCTTTCATTAGTATAATCAATCCAACAGTCCGATGAGATCAATGCTTTTATTATTTCCGAGTTAACAATCAGAGAAGCAAGGCAGAGAGAGCACAAGTATCTTGTCCAAGGTCACACATAATACTAGCTAAGAAATAACAGAGTCAGGATTTGAACCCTGATAATCTCTTAAGGCAAACACTTAATCTCTTCATCTACTGCCTCCAAAAATAAAAGGCTGGAGAAAATGAGACAGTTTCAGCAGCTCTGTTAATATCTCAAGACAGATACATTTTCTAAAAAATACTTACCATCAACAAATTAATGTCATATTTTTAAGACACCTTGCAGATTTCTGGAATTTGGATTAGTAACACAATGCATCTATAACAAGTTAAAATTAAATGTGATATAAAGCAAAATAATTGAAGATGGATCACATTTGTTATAAATGTTTATTTAACCAGCTACATATTAATATGTAAAACTAAGAAATGAAATTAGTATACAAACTATTTGGTGAAGAATCCACCTGCAATGCAAGAAACACAGGAGATGTAGTTTCAGTCTCTGAATGGGGAAGCTCCCCTTGTGGAGGGTGGTGCATGGCAGCCCACTCTAGTATTCTTGTCTGGAGAGTCCCATGGACAGAGGAGCCTGGCACGCTACAGTCCATGGAGTCACAGAGTCAGACACGACTGAAGAGACTGAGCATAACATAGCACATATTAGTATATTAGTATATACTAATTAGTATATTAGTTTCTTAATATTTTTATTAGAGTCCTACAGCTGCTATAACAGAGTAC
>NW_024070198.1:35584339-35585448 GCF_014754425.2 Oryx dammah | reverse complement strand
TACTAATATACTAATTAGTATATTAGTTTCTTAATATTTTTATTAGATTCTTACAGCTGCTATAACAGAGTACCACAACTGGGTGGTTTAAAAAGACACAGAAATTTATCTTGTCACAGTTCTGGAGACTAGAAGTCTGAAATCGAAGTGTCAGCAGAGTTGGTTCCTTTAGGCCCTCTGAGGGAGCATCTTTTCTGTGCTTCTTGTTAGCTTACTGTCCTCACTGGTAATCTCTGGCCTTCCAAATTCTTTGGCAGGTACATCACTCCTATCCCTGCCTCTATTGTTCCTTGGCAGTCTCCCTGTGAGTCTCTGCCTCTTTGTCTGTTCCTCTCTCCTTATAAGGATACCAGTCATATTTGATAAAGAGCCTACCCTAATTCAGTATGACCTTATCTTAGCTAATTCCATCTGTAACAACCCTATTTCCAAATAAGGTCACATTCTGAGTTATTAGGGGTTAGGACTTCACGTTTCTTTTTGGGCATTGCAAGTAAACCATAACAAACTTTAAAAGTTCAGTTGTAGGAAAGAGTTATGATTCTTTTAATTTTAAGATTTATTTTCTATTACAATCAAAGCATTTTTAGTGGTTAAATTGACTTTAGAAAAGATCTTGCACAATCCTCTTATTTTTTAGATGTTAACACTGAGGCCTGGAGGATGATGGATTTTCCCAACATTGCACAGGCAATTAATGTCAGAGCTACGTCTAGAACTCCCTCTTAATTCCTTCTGCTCCAATAAAAGATCTTTTTTGTTCACCAGTGGCTTTCAACTACTTCAGTTAAAGCAAATCCTCCTTTATCTTTTTTCGATATTGAACTTTCTAGTAAGAGTTTGAAGAAAGGGTATCACAACTAGGGTACAGAGCAGGCCTCAGGCAATTATCTACTGCAGGAGTCCGTCCTCCTTAAGGAAATCAGGTAGATAGATATATGGAAAGAGAGACAGAGAGAGAGACACACAGAGACAGGTAGACAGATGTAGAGAAAACACAGATACATATATACATATGTGAGTATATGCAAACAAATGAATATATATGAATATGAATATACAAATATATATGTGAGTATATACAAACATATGAATATATATGTGAGTAT